>NC_060192.1:12629984-12697484 GCF_021184085.1 Oncorhynchus gorbuscha
TATTTTGTTCTTTCCCTCCTTCTATCCCTCTCTCTCCCCCTCCCTCTCTCACTCTCTCGCTCTCTCTTCTCTCTATCGTTCCGTTCCTGCTCCCAGCTGTTCCTATTCCCCTAATCATCATTTAGTCTTCCCACACCTGTTCCCGATCCTTTCCCCTGATTAGAGTCCCTATTTATTCCTTTGTGTTCCGTTCCTGTCCCGTCGGTTCCTTGTTTAGTATTCACCATGCTGTGATTGCGTTTCGCCCTGTCCTGTCGTGTTTTTGCTGTGATTGTGTATCGCCCTGTCCTGTCGTGTTTTTTGCCTTCATCAGATGCTGCGTGTGAGCAGGTGTCTCTGTCGACTACGGCCTGCGCCTACCCGAAGCGACCTGCAGTCTGTGGCCGCTTCTCCAGTTATTCCCCTCTACAGACTAGAGGATTTCTGTTATTCCCTGTTTGGACTTAAATAAACTCTGTTTCTGTTAAGTCGCTTTTGGGTCCTCTTTCACCTGCATGACAGTTGAGAGCAGTAGCAGAACTTTTTTTACTTCTTCATGATATCTTTAAAAAAAAGTAGCAGTAGAAAGGATTAACTACACATGCTGAGCAGCTCATGTTATAGACAGAAGCATTCTACATGACAGATCAATATGAACTCATCTTTCGGCATGTCCAGTCCAGACATTATCTAGACCAATCATGGCTAGCATGGCTAAACCAACTTGGCTTGTAATTTAACAATTGTATTCATATTTACAGATGGCATACAAGTTTGTTATTAAGGCACATAAAAGTTCACATGTTCCAGAAGGCATTTCTGCCCCCAAAAAAACAAAAACATTCAAATGCATCTCCTGTGATGTAGTGACATACGGAACATACGGCTCGCTTCTTGAAACAGGTCACAATTAATTAAAAAACGTAACAGGTTACATAATAAATTACATGGACTGCCTCTGTACGCAATAATGGTGTTTATCATGATTTTTAAATGACTACCTCATCTCTGTACCCCAGACATACAATTATCTGTACGGTGCCTCAGTCGACCAGTGAATTTTATGCACAGATTCAACCAGAGATCAAAGAGGTTTTCCAATGGTTTGCAAAGAAGGGTACTATACCTATTAGTAAAAAAATTTTTTTTTAAAGCAGACATTGAGCATGGTGGAGTTATTAATTACACTTTGGATGGGGTATCAATACACCCAGTCACTACAAAGATATAGGCACCCTTCCTAACTCAGTTGCCGGAGAGGAAGGAAACCGCTCAGGGATTTCACCATGAGGCCAATGGTGACTTTAAGACAGTTACAAAGTTTAATGGCTTAGATAAATATACTAACATAAATGAAAGAGTTTGTCAAATTTCTGCCCTGCTAGAGCTGCCCCGGTCAACTGTAAGTGCTGTTATTGTGAAGTGGTAAGGTCTAGGAGCAACAACGGCTCAGTCGCGAAGTGGTAGGCCACACAAGCTCACAGAACGAGACCGCCCTGACCTCAACGAAATCGCACACCTTTGGGATGAATTGGAACACCGACTGCGAGCCAGGCCTCATCACCCAACATCAGTGGGTGATGACCTCACTAACGCTCTTGCGGCTAAATGGATGCAAGTCCCTGCTGCAATGTTCCAACATCTAGTGGAAAGCCTTCCCACAAGATTGGAGGCTGTTATAGCGGCAAAGGAGGGACCAACTCCATATTAATGTCCATGGTTTAAGAATGAGATCAAGCAGGTGTCCACATACTTTTGGTTATGTAGTGTAAATTATTGTTTTATTTTCCATACATTTTTTTAAATGTTCACATTGTTCTTCTACTTTGACATTACAAAATATTTTGTTTAGATCGTTGACAACAAATTGACAATTCGATCCATTTAAATTCTATCCTGTAACACAATAAAATTTGTAAAAAGTAAAGTTGTGTGAATACTTTCCGAAGGATTAACGATTTACTCTCTTCAAATATTGCAATAATTTTACAGTTTTTACAGTACTTTTTCACATAACCTGTATATTACTTTTAGGAGCATATCTCTACAAGCATGTTTTATATATACAGTGGGGAGAACAAGTATTTGATACACTGCCGATTTTGCAGGTTTTCCTACTTACAAAGCATGTAGAGGTCTGTAATTTTTTTTATCGTAGGTACACTTCAACTGTAAGAGACGGAATCTAAAACAAAAATCCAGAAAATCACATTGTATGATTTTTAAGTAATTAATTTGCATTTTATTGCATGACATAAGTATTTGATACATCAGAAAAGCAGAACTTACTATTTGGTACAGAAACCTTTGTTTGCAATTACAGCGATCATACTTTTCCTGTAGTTCTTGACCAGGTTTGCACACACTGCAGCAGGGATTTTAGCCCACTCCTCCATACAGACCTTCTCCAGATACTTCAGGTTTCGGGGCTGTCGCTGGGCAATACAGACTTTCAGCTCCCTCCAAAGATTTTCTATTGAGTTCAGGTCTGGGGACTGGCTAGGCCACTCCAGGACCTTGAGATGCTTCTTACGGAGCCACTCCTTAGTTGTCCTGGCTGTGTGTTTCGGGTCATTGTCATGCTGGAAGACCCAGTCACGACCCATCTTCAATGCTCTTACTGAGGGAAGGAGGTTGTTGGCCAAGATCTCGTGATACATGGCCCCATCCATCCTCCCCTCAATACGGTGCAGTCATCCTGTCCCCTTTGCAGAAAAGCATCCCCAAAGAATGATGTTTCCACCTCCATGCCTCACGGTTGGGATGGTGTTCTTGGGGTTGTACTCATCCTTCTTATTCCTCTAAACACGGCGAGTGGAGTTTAGACAAAAGCTGTATTTTTGTCTGATCAGACCACATGACCTTCTCCCATTCCTCCTCTGGATCATCCAGATGGTCACTGGCAAACTTCAGACGGGCCTGGACATGCGCTGGCTTGAGCAGGGGGACCTTGCGTGCGCTGGAGGATTTTAATCCATGACGGCATAGTGTGTTACTAATTATTTTCTTTGAGACTGTGGTCCCAGCTCTCTTCAGGTCATTGACCAGGTCCTGCCGTGTAGTTCTGGGCTGATCCCTCACCTTCCTCATGATCATTGATGCCCCACATGGTGAGATCTTGCATGGAGCCCCAGACCGAGGGTGATTGACCGTCATCTTGAACTTCTTCCATTTTCTAATAATTGCACCAACAGTTGTTGCTTTCTCACCAAGCTGCTTGCCTATTGTCCTGTAGCCCATCCCAGCCTTGTGCAGGTCTACAATTTTATCCCTGATGTCCTTACACAGCTCTCTGGTCTTGGCCATTGTGGAGAGGTTGGAGTCTGTTTGATTGAGTGTGTGGACAGGGGTCTTTTATACAGGTAACGAGTTCAAACAGGTGCAGTTAATTACAGGTAATGAGTGGAGAACAGGAGGGCTTCTTAAAGAAAAACGAACAGGTCTGTGAGAGCCGGAATTCTTACTGGTTGGTAGTTTATCAAATACTGTATATATGTGAGGACAGACACCAGGTGAGAAGCAAGTACAGGGAGTGAAGATTTAATGGATAAATGGACCTACAACAAAACGAGAACAGCGTCTGGACAGGGGGAACAAAACCATATTAATGCAGACACTGGGAAGAAACTGAGGAAGTGACAGATATAGGGAAGGCAATCAATAAAGTAAGAGAGTCCAGGTAGGTCCCATGAAGTGCTGATGCACGTAACGATGGTGACAGACGTGCCTAATGATGGGCCGCCAGGCGCCCTCGAGGGGGAGTGGGAGCAGGCATGCCAACATGCATATATTTTTAAGCCTTGTTTCATGCTAACGATATTCATGCTGTAGGCTAGCTCATTTCCAATAGGCTATCATAAAGGTGAAAATCTAAGAAAAATCACCCTACCTCAGCCCCAGAGTGTGCAAAGCTCTCATCAAGGCAAAGGGTGGCTACTTTGAAAAATCTCAAACATAAAATATATTTAGTTTAATACTTTTTTGGTTACTACATGATTCCACATGTGTTATTTCATAGTTTTGATGTCTCACTATTATTCTACAATATAGAAGATAATACAAATATAGAAAAAACCCTGGAATGAGTACGTGTGTTCAAACATTTGATTGGTACTGTATGCCAAATAAGTACGTTGAAAACATTGTATGTTAAAATAACTGTGTGTGTGAGCATCCTTAACCTTGCTAACAGACAAAGAGTTATGAATGGATAAGTGATTCACCAATCAGGGCCTTGATTGGCAAAGAAACATTAATGTGTAATAATGTGTAAGGAAGATTTTTGGGACACAAATGTTCTTGCAATGTTCCCATGAAACGTGTCCAGAACATGAATATATTATGTCCTGAGAACATGGCGGGATGTTGATGGAATATTCTCCTATCCCACAGAAAACTGGATACGGTGTTTTTGCAACGTTCCCATGATACGTGTCTAGAATGAATTATGTCTGAATATATTATATTTGGAGAACATGGCAACCAAGTTCTGGGTAAATTCTGTTTGATAATAAGGTCAAAGGTCTCTTGGAAACAGTCCTTGCACATCACTGGAACATTCATATGACAATATTAGGTAATAACCTAATGAGACTCTTAAGAGAAAGCTGTGGGAACGTTTGTTGTTAGCTGGGTATCCCTCCTTCTCTGTACAGTAATATATTCTCTCCTGCACTGCGGCCTCCTCTCCCTAGACATTGTTCCTGAAATAATCTCCTTGCCCGGAATCTGTTCCAACCATGCCGTGCAATGGACGCATGGTCACAGGCGTCCAAAGTGCCAACTGAAAGTAGGACAGACGTACTAAAAATGGACTAGGAACCAGGGGAGTGTGTGAAAGAGAAGACATTATTAATATCCCACGTCCCTTTTATCTAGGGCTCTACTCAAATCTGTATGATTTATTATGCAATGGAAAGGTATTTTCCGATTGCGCCGATATATGCAGCGTTTACCATGAATGCAGTCTCCGCTAACATTTCCTTTAAGTTTCAATTATGCTGTAATGCTTAACTTCCACGATACGGATTGGATAGAGCCCATAGTAACATACCATAACTCAGACACAATTGAGTCACGACTCACAGCTGACGAGGACAATTAAGTAAAAATGTATCCGCTCTCCTCTCCACGGGTGCAAATCTCTCCCCAGAGCATTAGCCCAAAGAGACAGTTCCATCCCAGCCGCAGAGAGGGTATTGATTTCATGTTTGCCACTTGTCTAAGTGGTGCGGTAGCTTTTTTTTGTTTGGTGTGCGCTTCTTTTGTGCCTCTCTATTTCTCCTTTCAGAGCTACACTAACTCCTACCCATTTCCCTTTCCCCGTCAATCAATCCCGCTCTCTTTCATTTACCTGTTCCCGACGCCTCTCTGTGTAATTGGAGCAGCCTGGGGTCCGTCGGTGAAGGAATGCATCCTATCTACAGAGTTCCAAAGGAGAAATGCTATAGGTGGGACAGAGTGAGCTGAGAGGAAGTGACACGACTGGACTGTGTCGTGCGAATTCAAGGGTATGTGTGGGGGTATCCTCTTCTCGCCTCCACTCCACTGGAGATGGGACCAGATGGTGCTCTCATTAAAGAAATTACAGCAAAATGAGATTCTCCGCTTTAGGATATAGACGGGCTGGTAAGATCGATACCATCATGCCAGACTCCAAACAGAATGGGGGGACTCAAACAGTAGCACATCGTATCTACACACATTTCAGCCGGAATCATTTCACACGGTTTCTTATAAGCATTGTGCCTACATTTCGGGTGTGATAATAACCAGTGTTGTAGTGGTAAAAAGAAGTGGGCAAACCATAAACTCCAGTAGGCAATCGAGTTAAGACAAACAACCACCGATATAAACTAAGACATCTAACATTTTTACAACTGTATGGTTTGCAGTTTGATTGCATTTTAACTTCTTGCGTCGAGCCATCCCGGATCCGGTATCGTGACTACAGCCTCAAGCTCATTACCATAACGCAACGTTAACTATTCATGAAAATCGCAAATGAAATGAAATTAATCTATTTGCTCTCAAGCTTAGCCTTTTGTTAACAACACTGTCATCTCAGATTTTCAAAATATGCTTCTCAACCATTGCAAAACAAGCATTTGTGTAACAGTATTGATGGCTAACGTACCATTTAGCGTAGCATTTAGCGTTCGCATTCAGCATGCAACATTTTCCACAAAAACCATAAAAGCATTCAAATAAAATCATTTACCTTTGAAGAACTTCAGATGTTTTCAATGAGGAGACTCTCAGATAGCAAATGTTCAGTTTTTCCTGAAAGATTATTTGTTTAGGACAAACCGCTCTGTTTTCTGCGTCACGTTTAGCTACGAAAAAAACTCTGTATCCAGGATTGTGTAAATCTATCAGCAAGCTCATTAGCATAACACAACGTTAACTATTCATGAAAATCGCAAATTAAATTAAATGAATCTATTTGCTCTCAAGCTTAGCCTTTTGTTAACAACACTGTCATCTCAGATTTTCAAAATATGCTTCTCAACCATTGCAAAACAAGCATTTGTGTAACAGTATTGATGGCTAACATACCATTTAGCATTAGCATTCAGCATGCAACATTTTCCACAAAAACCATAAAAGCATTCAAATAAAATAATTTACCTTTGAAGAACTTCAGATGTTTTCAATGAGGAGACTCTGTTAGATAGCAAATGTTCCGTTTTTACAAAAAAATATTATTTGTGTCGACTAATCGCTCCGTTTTGTTCATCGCGTTTGGGTAAGGACAAAATAAAATAAATCATTAAAACGCAAACTTTTTTCCAAATTAACTCCATAATATCGACAGAAACATGGCAAACGATGTTTAGAATCAATCCTCAAGGTGTTTTTCACATATCTATCGATGATAAAATCCATCGTGGCAGTTTACTTTCAATTCTGAAGAAATGGAACGTGCATGGACGTACTGATTACGCACACAGGACACCGGGCGGGACACCAGGTAAATGTAGTCTCTTATGGTCAATCTTCCAATGATATGCCTACAAACACGTCACAATGCTGCAGACACCTCGGGGAATATACAGAAAGCGCAGGCTCATTCCTGGCGCATTCACAGCCATATAAGGAGACATTGGAACACAGCGCCTTCAGAATCCGGGACATTTCCTGTATGAAACATCATCTTGGTTTCGCCAGTTGCAGTAGTTCTGGGGCACGCACAGATAATATCTTTGCAGTTTTGGAGACGTCAGAGTTGTGTCTTTCCAAGGCTGTCAATTCCATGCATAGTCGAGTATCTTCTCGTGACAAAATATTGAGCTTAAAACGGGCACGTCTTTTTATCCAATAATGACACAGCGCCCCTATAGGTTCAAGAGGTTAATGTCGGCCTATATGGAAGGTAGGCCACTGGAAGTTATTCATATTGAAACATATCTTTTTTTTTTTAAGTTCTTGATTTGTTTGATAAAATTAGTACAGATTATTTCAGGGGACCCCACATGGGGCTCCGACACCAAGTTTGGGAACCTCTGTACTATCCTCTTTCTCTGCTTGCTTCCTCTCTCTCTTTGTCTCCTCTGTCTATTCCTACATGCATCGCAGCCTGCCTAAGCCTCACCACTGTCTCTCTCGCTAGTACTCTCTGTAAAGAAAAGTTATGATGAGAACTTAGTTGTCTTTTGTTACTGCTGAGGTCAGGCTCCGTTTAACGTTAGCATCTTACCTTCTAGTCAGCTTGCTCACACTAGCCAGAAAACTTTAACGTTACTGCAATACTATACTGATAATAACTCTAGTTTTGCACAACATGCTGTTTTCTCTCTACTGCAACTACACGTCCTCTACAGGAGTGATTTGCTGGCTGATTAAAACATAATCTCAGTGCTTCCTCAACTGGTCTATATGACAGCTAAAGAGATGCTTGAGAGCTGTGAGAGTTGTCCACTGGGGAGTTAGGGCTCTCAGTATCAGCAGACTGAAATCCACAGGGAAAAATGACATGATTGAGCAGAAAGCATATTGTGCTGGTTATAGCTTGCATGTGTCCATTTGATCCCAATTCCTAGAATGTTACAAAATTGCCAATCGGTCTTTGCATGTGATGTACAATGACAATAACCCAGACATCGAGACAGTGTCTAGTGTGTCTCTGGTGGGCTGTCTGGAAGGGGGCTTATCCCAAGCCCCTGTTGAATAGCAGTCTCCGACATGGTCCTGCTGAGTAGGGGAAATGGCCTCCCACCCTAATCAGTGAGCAACACACTCACCTGCCCCACGTAAACCTTTAGTCCCAGCCGGGAAGAAGGGCGTGAGATGGGGTGGCACTCCAGGGGATAGAAGTCTTTACATCTGTCTGTCTGAGTATTGACCAATGCCCCCCCCCGCAGCGGTAACTTCTACGCACCTGAGCCTGCCCAGCTGAGCCGGACACACCCAAATGCACACCCACACAACTTGCACCAGTACACACCGACATGCACCAGCACATGCATTGAATTGTCTCTGTAATCATCTGATCGCATCTCTGCTGTAAAGCCTGTGTTGTGGATGGGCTGATTGTGCAGATTAATGATGTGCCGGTTGACTCATAACCTGCAGTCCCCGCGGTTATATCCATGGGGCGGCCGGGTTTAGGGTCAATAAATATTGTGTGGATGAAGAGCGGGCGGGTTAAATTAAGAAAAAACAATTGAGGTTTTTCTTACGCACCAATCTGGTATTGGTGCGCAAGCCTAAGCTTTAGAGCCTAACTGTACACGCGCCATATAGCCTACACGCCAATCGCCAAATGCTTTTGGGAACGGGCAGAAAAAGCTAACATCAATCCACAGAGGCAAAAATAACAATGTCTGCAGTTAACTCAAATACAGAAAAGCTGCAAAATGTTGAGTTGAAAATAAAGAGAAGGGAGGGTCAGAAAAGTCATGTTTGGGAAAGATTTGTTGCAGTGCTAAAGACGATGTGTGATGATTATGAAGCGCTATACAAATTCGACAGTCACAAGAAGGGGACTTCAAATAGGCCTACTGAACAGTAACCTACTGTTCAGATGGGTTAAATGGAAACTGACACCTGGACACTGATTGTAAGTTAACGTCTCACATAGCCTTAACATTAACCCCTGCAGAATTAAGCATTTCGTGCAGCAAAATGATACACCACCAAGAGTGGATAAATATTATTTATTTCTTCCAACATCTTGAGAGAATGCGAATGTGCAGTGAGATACCGTCTGAAGAGGTGCTATCTTTATCAGCATCATAAAAGCTGATAGTATTTCAACCAGATAAAATAGGCCTAGTAGGGCGGTTGCAGATGGGTTATTAGCATTTGTGGGCGGGTGCGGGTGAACGAACAGCTGACCTGCGCACCACTAGTGCAGAACGATCCCGCCTAAGCCTTCTGCCTCCTTGCTGTGCCACATTAATAAGGTTCAGTTATTGGCCAACTTATTACCCCGCTAAGCTGGCCAACGTCTTTACCGACACATCCCAGTAATGGTGCCAGACAGGCCCTAGCCCACACAGTAACACCGGGCAATTAGAGTGTCCACTGTGTTGAATGTGTCAGCTCCACAGAGACATGATGCAGCTTCGTTAAATGTGCACGCTTACAGCACCTTACACCACTCGCTCCAGGGGGGCCATGTAGAGGTCAGCACATGAAAAAGCATTTGTGTGACCCTTGTTTATGGGCCAAGCTGTGAGACAAGATCGTCTTCTGCCCCCTACCCTCGTAGCCTTCATGCTAGAGAATGAACTTTGAAAACATAGGGAGGAAGATCTGCATATTGTGTGTTGAGAGTTTGGGTGGGGAGGGGTAAGGTAGGGGCAGTTCATTTTACAGATGACTGTAATACTGTACAAAAGTATTTTGGGGACAATAATCTTCTCTATAGAATGGGAAAATCATTACAAAGCTTGGGTACTGGTTCTTGATTGCAAGCCTGCATAAAAAACGAACTATTTTACTCTGATGGTACTGTCTAAATTAAATGGTATTGGAGAACTTCTTTAAGGGATAAATGAGGACCATTTATAGAATTTCTCGACTTTCAACTAATTTAATGCTTGAATGATTGTGTAAAGTGTAAATGACCTCTCTGATCATTTAAGCAGCAATTTTTGTCTACTTGCTGAGAGGAGCGAGCATCCTTGCCATCGCATCACCATCACCCTGTGACTCCTGTGGCGAGCAGAAATATTGAGGCACTCAGAAATGCCATTTCAAAGTGAAACATGCCTTCAGGGGTTACTTCTCCATGAGCTCCATAGCCTACAGGGCAATTAGCCTACACTCTTGAGCGACATTGCGTTTTAAATCTGCTTACATTTTGGTAGCATTTCTTCAACCGTTCTTCAATTTCTTCATCACCTCTCCACCCGCAGGCAATGACGGACATGATTCTGATTTGCATTTACAAACAGTTCAAAGCGTTCCTTCATCGTTCTGTGCCATGCGTGTAAAGTGGCCGCGGTATGTGTAATATGTCATGGGAATTGTTGCCTACATCATATTGTGCATGTGAAAAATGATAAATCAGGGTAAATACAATGTTATACAATACTGACAACATATTGACACGGTCTGCACAGTGATATCGAGGATCATGCAGAGGTATTTTCTCTCATACAAGCTTGTACGAAACGTAACATATCATACTAAATGGAGTGTCTCGGATTTTCATACAGAATAATACTAAATGCTCTGAGACCAGGTTGGACGGAGCAGTCGCTCACATGGCAGAGTAGCCCATGACCGATGTCCAAATAAATAATTATGGATAGCCTACCATTAAAATATTTACTGAAAGTCAGACTGATTTCACTGAAAATTTAACTTCATATATTAGGCAAATGCACCTGGGAGACTACAGGGCACAGAAACAATACTCCCAATTATTCACTCTGCCTTTTGTCTTATGTTTCTAAACGACTGAAGCCATAAGGCTACAATAAAAAGCAACCTATCTGATTTCTCAATGTTCACTGAATGCGCAGGAGTTACACTACTATCACACACCACAGTTGGCATCGTCTTGATATGCTGATAATGAACCTATTTCAACAGCCTTTTGTCGGCCTATGTGGATAAAAGTTTAGTTATACGTAGCCAAGAAAAATGTGTCCACTGCAGTAGCCTATGTTCAAATATTCAGTGTAAAGTGTCGGAAGAATATAGGCACTTACCACCCCCATATCCATCTGTTCGGCCGTCAGAGATGGTGCTGCAAGAGCCTGAGATAAAAACCAAAACATGGGAAGCAGGAGCATCTCTGGAGAAATAATCCAAATGCGCCGCGCGAACTGAAACATTTGAGAAATCATGCCCTGCCACTCGCTGCTCCAGCAGCGCTCAGACACCGACCCTGGCCGACGCATTCACCAAATAAATCACCCAGCTCCGGATCCCTCTGATATGCGGTCCAACTTGGACGAGAATTCTACCTCACTGTTGCGCGTAAATACATGAAACACATATCACATAGAGCCGAAAATGCCTTTAAAAAGATTAAACATTTCGTTTTCACCAAGATCCGCCTCCTGAAAAACCATCTCAGTCATATTGCTGTTCCTTGGTGGACCACCCAATTACGCCAACGGTTACCAGTATTTACAAAGAAATATAACTTCTACTTTCGGCATAAGAGTCTGAATTTATTTCAGAATATCCAATATGCCCATGAGGCAAAGAAAATTAACCCGTTAAATATTCCCTCTGTAACACAAGAAAACGAAGATAGGCTTGTGCTCCCTGCGCCGTGTGTCAGAGACTGAGACAGACGCACGATGAGAGAGTGGAGAGGAATTTAGCCAGTTGCAGAATGGGAGGAGGCGATACAAAAGGCGCATTATTCAGTCCACTTAGAATGTGCATATTATTACATTTGTGACATCTTTTTAATATTTAGACCCTCGGTTTCAGAGTTGCAGGCACAACAGTGTGCACATCAGATAGTCCTATACATGCGCAACAGAGATGCCATCTCTGCATTTTGTTCAAATGAAAAAAGTTGTTTCGCAGGGTGAAAGGTAGCCCATTGGCCTATCAATTCATCATTAGCCAAATTAACGTATAGACCTACACATGATGCTACCCATATTTCAACAGGCTTACCTACCAAGAAAGTTGATATAGGTACACCAATAGGTTATAAGACCAGGTGATGTTGCAAAAACTTGTGTGTAGCCTACTTGGCCTATGTGATGCAAGCCTACAGTGGACTAGTTTACATGGAAACAACATATGACATATAAGTATCTCTACGAAGGAAGCCTCGGCTCCAGGTTTCTCTCACGTTGTACAGAAGGTGAGATGAAAGCCTGGACACTGGGCAGAGTGTAAACTGTAGAGAACATGTTTGCGCTGTCTCACCGGAGGGAAATCAGTGGGAAGACTTTATGCCTTACTGCGATAAGAGCGTCTGCTAAATGACTTAAATGTAAAAATGTAAAAAAGAAGTCAGTCAACATTATTAAGTATTTCTCGTTGGCCTTCAAGTTTAATCTATAGAAAAACATCGAACAACTGGTATCTGATTAATTACATGAGTCATGCCTCGAGGCATTTCAACTTTGCGTCTCTTGAAGTACACTACGCATCAATGTCATGGACCTATTCGTGTTTGACAAGTCGACAAGGTTAGGCCCTGCTCTCAACCTTTACGAAGTTGAGAGATTTGGTAATATTTGACCTCATATAATGATCATTATAACAGCCATGGGTCTGCCAAGGTTAGACAGATGGCGGAGCATTGACTAGTTTGGGTAATAACTTATCTGTTTCCTGATAGGACCTTGAGTCTTCTGTCTTAATCACCTGGCTTCTTCCAATGACATTAACATTGAGGAAGGCCTAGTTGATCAAGATACACAATAATATATGTTTTACATTATAGCCATCTCCATTCCTCAAGGATGGAAATGGATATAGCACATTTGTAACATTCATTTAGGAGAGTGCATCCTTCTTACACCTTAGCACACTAACATGTTTTAGTAAAGCCCTTCTGTGTTTGTGCCCTCATTCCATTGAAAAAATCTGCAGAGTTAGGCACTGTGGGGATGACTGACTTAAATGGGCACTGGGGAGTTTACACAGCATTGTGAAATTATTGACAAATGGGGCCTTGCAGTACCTATAACATTATGATATGCTGTAAGGGCCCACCAGTCTGCAGTTATAGATAGAGCCAACTGAGTGATGTAGGTTGCTGTTCTTGTCTTGCACAAACACACCCACACCGCCTTAGTTTTGGTAAAAGGCTGTGGGATTGGCTTGGAGAAATGTAACCATTCTCAAATGTGTAGACAGAGCTTTTGATGCAAGGACTTTTGAGACTATTCAGAGTGTGTTTACATTTACATTGTTTACAAACATTGGAGTAAAACTATCTTATATTTTGGGTTCTGATTGGGTGTGTGATTTGAACCAAGATCCTGAGGCATATATAAGTTATGTTCTTCAAGAATCAATGGGTATACAGTATCAGTGGTGTAAAGTACTTAAGTAAAAATACCTTTAAAGTACTACTTAAGTTGTTTTTTGCAGTATCTGTACTTTACTATTTATATTTTTGACAACTTACTTTATTGCAAAACCTAAAGATAATTATGTACTTTTTACTCCATACATTTTCCGTGATGCCCAAAATTACTTGTTACATTTTGAATGCTTAGCAGGACAGAAAATGGTCCAATTCGCACACTTATCAAGAGAACATCCCTGGTCATCCCTACTCCCACTGATCTGGTGGACTCACTAAACACAAATGCTTTGTTTGTATATTATGTCTGATTGTTGGAGTGTTACCCTGGCTATTCATAAATAAATAAAAAGAGAATTGTGATTTCTGGATTGCTTTATAAAAAAACAATAAAATACATTTACTTTTGATACTTAAGTATATTTAAAAGCAAATACTTTTAGACTTTTACTCACGTAGTATTTTACTGGGTGACTTTCACTTTTACTTGATTCATTTTCTATTAAAGGTGTTTGTACTTTTGCTTAAGTATGAGAAATTGGGTACTTTTTCCACCAGTGTATCATACATTTATAGATCCCAAAATGTATGTAGCAACAAACAAATTCTAGCTTTAAAGAATAGTTAAGTCTCCTCCATTCCTCTGGAACCCATGGATCTCTATTTCAAATATGGTTCCTGTATAAAAGCATAAATAGATATTATCATTATCTTTTCCCAGTTGGGCTATTTAGCAAACCAGTGATACATGTTATGCCTTTTTTTGTTGTCGTTAAAGACCAGGAGCCCCCAGAATATACAAGTGAGTGTTCAGGGAGCCAACTGACACCCAATTAAATATACATATCGCCAGCAGCAAACTCTTTGGACTGAAAATAGTGCGAATGCCTCTGAAATACAGAAGCTGTTTTATTTTCTACCCCTCATTACTCTGGCATTTCAAAAGACATCACAGAAAACTACAAACCAATTCAGAAAAAAGCAGAAATCATCACAATTACACAAAATCAGAGGGCTCGCAATGGAGAACAGACAATCAGATTATCCATACTCTTCTATAGCAGATGAGTAGCACTTTGTTGTTGTGAATATAAAAGACAGAATTATGACATCTTTGTGTTGTGATGTTCAAAGTCACCATTAAGGAGAGAGACTCTGTGTAACAAGTTTAATTAATAAAGTGACAGCTGTATTGTACCAAGCTTTGTATGTACACGTGTATGTATGTCTGTATTATGCTACCTCCCATGTTCCAAAAACGTCTGAAACCCTACCCCTTCAAAGAATATCTTAAAACTCCAACAGCACCCCTCCCTCCCCCACAATTTTATTTTTTTTACTTTCAAGAACTAACACTTTTCCCTACTAAATGAAAATAGATGTTGTATTGTCACACACTGGATAGGTGCAATGAAATGTGTTGTTTTACAGGATCAGCCATAGTAGTATAGTAGGGCACAGACAGATGTTTCACCTTGTGAACCAGCACTGACTTTGCTGATAGCAACTTCAAGTCGCTCTGGAATTACTAAAATGTCAAATATAACAATGTAAACGTGTTTGAACTATAGCCTGTTGAAACGTTTCCGAAATGTTTCAAATCATATGCACAAAGACAGCATTTGAATGAAAAACATGAGAGGTTAAGCAGTCTCTATGATGGTGTTAAAATTCCTACCAGACTGTTTGACCCTTGACTCTATCATTATCAACACAATTTCATGCAAAAAGAGGCATAAAGCTATCCAGAGATGCATTGCCAATACACACAAACACCTTCTATTCCCACATTTTCTATTCAGATCAGGTCCAACAGTCTGACTGTCATTTATCTGAAGGCTTGAGGGCTGAAACATGTAAAAATACTTTAAGCTTTATTAGTTCCGAACAAAAGCAGTATTAAGTTATCTGAGCCAAGGGGTAATATCCTTGCATTACAATCTCAAGTCACAGACCTTGCTCTAATATTATATTCATGTTTTTGAAATGTTGTGTTTCCAATTCAAATTTCCAATTTAAAAAAAGTTCAAGCGCATTTACTGCATTGCTATACAATTTAAAAACTTGATGATTACTACAAGTTTAGATAGCTGGCTAGACTAACTAGACTTATATACCAGTCTAAAATGTTTGAACAGATATGGGCTAATTGAGTGACTGTCAGTGAATGACATGTGACTGTCAGTGAATGACATATAACAAGAGGAAAACTGCTGATGCACAACCACATTACAGAGGTCTGGACCTCGATCTGCTCATATGTAGCTACGGCCCTGATGGCGTCACATAATCATTGCATATTTGGTGAGACGACATCACATTACCTCAAACATGACCTAAGGCAATTGAATGATTGTGTATAACAAAACAGAACATTGAAGAGACATTCTATTGATAACAATGTGAAGGCTTTTGGAGCAGGTTTTGGTACCATGCCTAACCCTGTCATCTTTTCACCTCTCTCTCCAAGCCCGGGATATGTATAAGGAACACAAGGTTTTCATGTCTACTTTTCAGTTTATATCTTGTCTATTCTGAGTATGGATATTCATGCCGAGGGACTTTTAAACATATTTTCTTGCCATATATAAATTAAAAAATTGCGAGTCAGTGTCTGAGACGGTATCTGTCTGCCTGTAATTGTGTTTATCACACTGTGCATCTCAACCTGGTGCATTCCACATCTCCACTGCCAGCACTGCCTAATGGGCATTCCCATTGGACAGGTTAAGATTACAGTCTTTACAAACAGACATACACGTCAACTGGGCATTAATGAATATCTTTGGCTTTTGTACTTTCTGGCTTTGTGTGTGTGTGTGTGTGTGTGTGTGTGTGTGTCTGTGTGTGTGTGTGTGTGTGTACTGAAGTATAACCAAAAAAGCTCAAAGACAATGGCATACCGTAGAACATAAAAAATACTATAGATCCATACACACACAGGAAGTCGAAATCACACTGTTAATAAGAAATATTCACATATCCGATTCCTGTGTTATATTCTCTCTTGCAGAAGGCTATAATGTTATTCATCAACAGACTTAGCAAGACGCCAGAACCCTCTCTGAAGACACAGATAGCCTAAAGTATGAAGGCCGTCTTGCATTGTTGTGATACACATACAGATTACGTGAAGTCACATTTATTCAGCCCCCCCGGAGACCGTGTCTTCTTTTCTCATTCCGATCATGCCTTCTCCCTCCATTCACATTCAGTCTAGTGCAGCTGTAAAAAAATACACACAAAAAACACCTTATCTGAGAGAGTCTGGCTTTGGTACCTTCAATGCATGCTTTTTATTCAGCTTTATGGAAGCACCTTATAGCGTTTTTAAAAGAAAGTAAGTGCTGTTATCAACCTGTCAAGCTTCCTTTTGTTACACACACCCATATCCTCCATGACAATCCCTGGATGTGTGAGTGTGTGCGACGAAACCCATAGGGATTATTATACATGGATGACCCAAAACATCAGATAATGACGCAGGGACTTGCTCATACTCTTCTTTCAAAGATATTGGGTCAACAGACATACAGTATCTTCAATTAATTATTTTGGGAAAAAATGATTGATCTTTAATAGCGTCAGCCATAGGGATAAATGGTGGGTAACAGGGAAAACATGCCGAAGACAGCTATTGGTCCATGCTACTCGTGGCTTTTTCATGTTTCATTTGATGAGATGTTGCAGATCTTTCAAGACTGTCAACTATGTGTGATGAACATACATGAATGAAACCCATAAGAAAAGCATGCTAACATGCAGAGAAAGACCAGGAGACCAAATAAAACCGCCATATCAATATTTGCCCAACATTTGGAGTAAAGTGCTCCTTACCTTAATTGTCTTATTTTAAACCCTCTAGATCTGCCTTCCCTGCAGATGAGATTGTGTGTTTCAATCAAAGAGAGGAAATCAAACGAGTTATACATGTCAGCATGTACCAGATTGGATCAGACTGGGGCTGTCTGTGGCAGATGAGGAGTGGCTGGGGCTGGTGCAGGGTCTAGGTGGGGGGGGTGTCATGTGTCTGCCTCCCGAGACAGGATCTGATTTATGGACCGCGGTGTCCAACCCTCCCTGCCTCCTCAATGTCACCCTTCAGCTTGTCTCCATCTGATAGCCACCACAGAAGTGTTAGCACAACCGGCCGTGATCGGGAGTCCCATAGGGCGGCGCACAAATTGCCCAGCGTCATCCGGGTTAGTGGAGGGTTTGGCCGTAGGCCGTCATTGTAAATAAGAATTTGTTCCAAAACTGACTTGTCTAATTAAATGAAGGTTAAATAAAAAATAAATGAGGCCAACAATGTAAGGAACAGGATAGTAGGAGGAGGTGGGGGTGGAGGTGGGGGTGGAGGAGGATGAGGTGGAGGAGGAGGTGGAGGATGAAGGGGAAGAGGAAAAGGGGAGGTTACAGGTTGAGATGCCCAGGTGAATACACCCTTGGGGAAATCAGGCAGCACCTTAGGCAGCATCAATAGTTGACCTATTACCATACTGACATGCATTCATTAGTGATGGTAACCCTTCTGCAACCCAATTTCAGATGTTTATTATCAGTAATCCCTGGGGGAAATGGCTTTGTCATGTCTCTTGTGATCCATGAAGGATCTATTCAAGTTGATCCCCTAAAAAAACATAGACCCTTATCACCCATTACTCTGCTTAGTCTCTGAACTCCAAATACCCTCGTCCGTCGTCCTTTCCCTGCAGTCTCTCTTTTAGAAACAGCCATCTTTAAGCATAGATATTCCTTCCCACCTAGGCCTCTCACATCCATTGGTGTCGGTTACTATAACGTTTAACAGCAGCAGCAGCAGTTCAGAGAGCCCTCTACCTGCGACTCCTTTAATGTGAAACGGCGCTCTGTGTTAGGAGCTTGTTCCTCTGATCTGCAGGTTCTCAGAATAAGCCATCAATGATTTAGACCAACACTAGGAGCTCTCTCTTCTCCCCCCTCCTCTGCAAGAGCTGCAGGTGGGTTAGCTAGCTAGCGCTCTCACACACACACTCTCTGAAGAATGATCAACCCTGCTTTTCCTCATTCCTTGCATAATTTCAGTGTAGCTATATTGTTCAGAAAGCCCCGACTCTACACCATTTTAGCTACAGTACTATTTTATTACCTAATGGAAAGTCTTCTTCTGTCTTATAACGCCACGCCCCATATCCATGTTTTTCTTCCTAGCCATTTTTCATCTATTATCTGTTCCATGTATATTGCTGGGCAGTGCTTTATCTATTATCAAAATATAAATTGATGGATTTACAAGAGTCTAAAAACCATGTGCTAGCATCCCGTGGAACAGACTCTCATCCAGGCATTCTCTCAATCATTTTGCCTTTAATTAATTAGCTAATTAATCAAATTAAGCTCCAAAGCTGATTTATGGTACGTTTATGGATGAGGCGTGATGAATAGAAGCAGGGGATATGGAGGATTCTCCTTCTGGGTAAGCAGTACCACTCACTAGAGGCCATATTTAATCCACGGATCTCCACATTTGACTTTTGATTTCACACCAGACACGCCACGCTATGCACCAAGTGCTTTGTGTTAACAGTTTTGCCTTTGTGACATGCAAAACGACCGGCGAATGCTCTGTGATTCATCATTAGTGGCAACCGGATGATTATTCATTTGATTAAATCTCCGGCCTTAACCAAAAGCCGGCATCGCATAATGAAATCTGATACTCTCAGTGAGAGATGGCTCGAGACGGCGGGTAACAACGTTCATGCTTCAGAGTCGTGGATATACACGTTTCCCCTCCATTCCATCTAACCCCACTACCTTCATCCCTGGTGTCTAATTGAAGTGTTGGGAAATTGAAATCAGACAGAGGACATATACACGTGCACCATACATATGCACCTTTTATCTCCTCATGTTAATCAGACTCTAGTAACCCCTCTCGGTTGCGTCTCTCTGTGAGAGATGTTTTCTAGATTGGACGTAGTACTCTGCTGCCTGTGAGAGAGGCTTGTCTGTACCAGCAGAGGGGTAATCTCATTGCTCACCTCCCCCTTGTCATTCCCAGTGGGAGCACACACACTGAATAAAACAAAAAATGCACACCATAGATTGTTCTCTGATTCCATTTGTAATGTAGCGGAGTGTGTGCGTTTGTGCTTGTGTAAGTTGAGTACTCCTTCAGGAAGCAGAGGAGGGAGCAAGCACCGATCCACATCAACTGGACTGCAGGAGACAGAGTCACAAGTTTTAAGTTCCTCTGCATCCACATCACCGAGGACATTTTAATTGACCATCAACACCACCACTCTTGTCAAGAGGGCGCAACCGTGTCTCTACTTTCTAAGGCGGCTGAAGAAATTTGGCATGCCACCCCAGGACCTCTCCAAATACTACCACGGTACCATCGAGAGCGGCCTGACCGGTTGCATCGCGGCCTGCTATGGGAATTGCTCCGTCCACGACCGCAAGGGCCTCCAGCAGGAGGTGAAGACTGCCCAGTATATCACTGGGACCCTGAACGTGCTCCCATACCATCCAGAACATTTACTCGAAACAGTGCCTGAGGAAGGACCCCACACACAAGCTGTTCTCTCTCTTAGTGTTGGGCAGACGGTAAAGGAATATAAGGTCTGATACTGTACCAACAGGCTCAGAGACACTTTCTATCCACAAGCCATCAGATTGCTGAACACTTGAACTGGACTAACCACCTGCACTGATTCTCCGCACCTCAGCACACATGCAATCACTCACGCACACACACACGCAATCACTCACCCACACACACACACACACACACACACACACACACACACACACACACACACACACACACACACACACACACACACACACACACACACACACACACACACACACACACACACACACACACACACACACACACACACACACACACACTAGACTCTTACTACACTGCTATATTTCTACACTTACCCCCATCCCCCATTCCCCAATACACATGTAAATATTGGACTATAAATTGTACCTTCCTGTATTATACTTATGATAAAATTATTCAATTTGACTGCCATTTACTTTACGTTTGTATTCTTATCTTTTATTACTTCTAATTGTTTGCGTTGTCGAGAAGGAACCTGCAACTTCGTTGGATGATGTACAGTGACTCCTTGACTTTTTCCACATTCCACTTTTTCCACATTCTGTTATGTTACAGCCTTGTTCTAAAATTGATTTAATACATTTTTCCCTCATCAATCTACACACAATACCCCACAATGACATAGCAAAAACAGGATTTTAGACATTTTTGCAAATGTATTAAAAATAAAAATGATTATTTACATAAGTATTCAGAACCTTTGCTATGAGACCTGAAATTGAGCTCAGGTGCATCCTGTTTCCATTGATCATCTTTGAAATGTTTCTACAACTTGTCTGGAGTCCACCTGTGGTAAATTCAGTTGATTAGACATGATTTGGAAAGGCACACACCTGTTTATATAAGGTCCCACATGAGGTGAGGTCGAAGGAATTGTCGATAGATCTGCGAGGCAGGATTGTGTCGAGGCACAGCTTTGGGGAAGGGCACCAAAACATTTCTGCAGCATTGAAGGTCCCCCAAAACACAGTGGCCTCCATCATTCATAAATGGAAGAAGTTTGGAACCACCAAGACTCTTCCTAGAGCTGGCCGACTGGCCAAACTCAGCAATTGGGGGAGAAGGGCCTTGGTCAGGGAGGTGACCAAGAACTCGATGGTCACTCTGACAGAGCTCCAGAGTTCCTCTGTGGAGATGGGAGAACCTTCCAGAGGGACAATCATCTCTACAACACTCCACCTGACAATGTTCAGGAGAAGACCCAGAAGCAGAGTTTCGAAGTAACAAAGGTTTATTACAAAAACGGGGGGGGGGGGGGGGCAAACTACAGGTCAAGGGCAGGCAGAGGTCAGTAGTCCAGAGCAGAGTCTGAAAGGTACAGAACTGTAGGCAGCCTCGGGGTCTAGGCAGGCAGAGGTAAGTAATCCAGGGTGGTATATGACAAAGTACAGCAGAACGACAGGCAGGCTCAAGGTTAGGGATAGTCAAAAACCGGGAAAGCTAGAAAACAGGAACTAGAGACAGACAGGAGCACGGGACAAAAACTGGTAGGCAAAACAAACTGGCAACAAATAAACAGAGAACATAGGCATAAATACACTCGGTAAAATGACAAAGATGGGCAACACCTGGAGGGGGGGTTGAGACAAGCACAAAGACATGTGAACAGATCAGGGACTGACACCACCAATCAGGCCTTTATTGTAGAGTAGCCAGACGAAAGCCACTCCTCAGTTAAAGCCACTTGACAGCCCGCCTAGAGTTTGCCAAAAGACACCTAAAGGACTCTCAGAACATGAGAAACAAGATTCTCTGGTCTAATGAAACCAAGATTGAACTCTTTGGCCTGAATGCCAAGCGTCACATTTGGAGGAAACCTGGCACCATCTTTACGGTGAAGGCTTCTCAACAGTTTTTACCCCCAAGCCATAAGACTCCTGAACAGGTAATCAAATGGCTACCCGGACTATCTGCATTGTGTGCCTTCCCCCCAACCTCTCTTTTACGCTGATGCTACTCTCTGTTTATCATATATGAACAGTCACTTTAACTATACATTCATGTACATATGTACATACTACCTCAATTGGCCCGACCAACCAGTGCTCCTGCACATTGGCTAACCGGGCTATCTGCATTGTGTCCTGCTACCCACCACCCACCATCACCTCTTACGCTACTGATACCTTCAGTTCATCATATACGCATAGTCACTTTAACCATATCTACATGTACATACTACCTCAATCAGCCTGACTAACCTTCGACTGTATATAGCCTCGCTACTGTTTTTCACTGTCTTTTTACTGCTGTTTTTATTTCTTTACCTACCTATTGTTCACCTAATACCTTTTTTTGCACTATTGGTTAAAGCCTGTAAGTAAGCATTTAACTGTAAGGTTATTTTTGACGCACGTGACAAATAAATTTGATTTGAAGCATGGTGGTGGCAGCATCATGCTGTGGGGATGTTCTTTAGCAGCAGGGACTGGGAGACTAGTCAGGATCGAGGGATAGATGAACGGCGCAAAGTACAGAGAGCTCCTTGATGAAAACCTGCCCCAGAGTGTACAGGACCTCAGGCACGGGCGAAGGTTAATCTTCCTACAGGACAACGACCCTAAGCACACAGCCAAGACAACGCAGGACGGGCTATGGGACAAGGCTCTGAATGTCCCTGAGTGGCCCAGCCAGAGCCTGGATCTAAAATCTCTGGAGACACCTGAAATTAGCTGTGCAGCAACGCACCCCATCCAACCTGACAGAGCTTGAGAGGATCTGCAGAGAAGAATTGGAGAAACTCCCCAAATACAGGTGTGCCAAGCTTGTAGCGTCCCACCCAAGAAGACTCCGGGCTGTAATTGCTGCCAAAGGTGCTTCAACAAAGTACTGAGTAAAGGGTCTGAATACTTATGTAAATGTGATATTTCAGTTAGTATATTTTTTTATGTGCAAAAATGTCTAATGGGGTTTTGTGTGTAGATTGACAATAACCCCCCCAGATTTAATCAGTTTGAGAATAAGGCTGTAACGTAACAAAAGTCAAGGGGTCTGAATACTTTCTGAATGCACTGTATACCATGCATATCCGTACATACAACTAATAAAACTTGAAGCTACTCCTGTGTGTGTGTGGTGTATGTGTAGGTTTGGGTAGTTAACATTGTTTTTTGGTCTACAGCAGTAAGATTGTGATCTAGCCCTGACAGATATCAAACATCCTCGCCACAGAGGATGCAGGAAAGGAATGCATCTTGGGAATTGATGCGCCAGTCAGTCCTCCACCCTCTCAACCCTCCCCCTTCTTCCCTTCCCAACAATGGAAAGCTAATCAGCTAATTGGGCAGTATTGTTGCCACTCAAGACCCTTTTGTGTGGTTGATTTGGCATCCATCACCGATATTGTGCCTGCCAACTTTAAGTGCTTCCTACTAGGTATCACGGTCGTGTCGCCAGCGATAAATGTTTTCTCTCACATGATTTTATTTCAAGTAGCTATAGCAGCCTACACATTAAATAATTCTTATTGTTAACCATCTAGATCTCACCTTGATACATACATACAGTCTACTACTCAATGAGAAGGGCATGAACGATAACAAAACGGCAACATTGTAACAATACTCACACTTGACAAGCACTTCTGTCCTGCAGTAGCTACCTAACCGATAACAGGGTGACAGTCACAGTAAGCACACACATACAACGCATTGAGCAACAGTACACCCATCATCAGTACTTTTCATAAAAAATGAACAAGAGTCAGTTTTATAACTGAAAATGTACAATTATTTTTGTAAAACTAACAGTGAACTATGACTCAGACTCATAATTGGGCAGAAGACGAAACCCTGGCGGTACAGTAGCTCCAGTTGTGTGGTAAGAAACAGAAGAAAAAAACACGGCTCAATCAAAGCCGTCTAACCTATAGAAGAGAGACCTTTCCACACTCCCACTATTTTCCTTCCGGCACACCCTCTCACCCTTACGCCGGTCGCCATGTTGGAATGCAGGTATCCCCTTCTCCATATTTCAGTGAGGTATTTTCAGGGCGTGGTTACTCTCCAAAATACTTACTCACATTCCTGGGAACATCGTGGTACATATCTGGAATTAGGCCACATAACGCAACGAGAGGGCTAATTAGGCAGGATAATATTAGCCGCTAACAGCGAAACACTGTGGGGTTAATAACTTTTTAGTTATTCAGCTAATTACCAGCCCACAGCTTCCTCAAAGCCCCATAGAGGCTGGGCCTGAGGTGCCTGTATAAAAAAAGATCCCTAATTGTGTCAACACTCCCACTTTGGCACCAACTGCACGGGGGACCAAATGCACGGTGGACAGGTTCACCTAAAAACCATGCCATCCTTTTTTAAGGCTGTGAGGCGATGTGTATAGAAACAGAGGAGGGTTGTACTGTTGCTCCTTTAATTAATTGATGTAGCAATCGTACACTCATATAGAAGCAAAAACAGTTATATTGCTTGGTTCATATATAAAACCCCTAAAAGGTTTATATACAATATAACCCTTTTATAGGGCTCTTTGATCAGAACCCTATGGGTTCTTATTCACAGAACTAAATACAGAACCTGAAGGGTTCTTCTTAACTGAACCAAAATTGGTTCCATAAAGAACCCTTTTTGGTGCCATTCATGAATTATGGCTTATACTAATAAATAGTACTATTTCTAGCTAAGAATATAAAATAAAGAATAGAATAATGTACAAAAGAATACCAGCATAGTTTTATTGTCACTGTAAGCACCGTTAGCCTGGGAGGCATCTCTTTATTTGAATGATGGCCAACGTCAATCTTGGTAGCAACTCTGGCTGATTCCTTTATGGAACAGTACAAGATACAATACAATATGGGTTGTTTCCTGGCTGGTTTTTGAGAAGAAGAAATGAGAAGCAAAAACATTAGTTCATCTTCAGAAATAAACAAGTTAATCTTCAGAAATAAATATGAGTTGATCTGCCAAATTGAAGACTAAATATAAATAAATATAAATATATATAGATATAATAAATATGATGTCGATTAGAAGAACATGCTGTTGTTGTCATCAGCAGTAGCCGAAAGAGTAGATCCTCTGCCAGAATGAGCAAATCATGTAATGATTAACTATTGAATCACCAAGACTTATAATGAATAATTTATATATAATTTAGATACATACCTCCTCATTCAGCCCACTGCCCATCACGTAAAAAAAATGAGCTGTCATTTTAGAATTTAATGCTAGTTTTGGTTAGCTGTTGTTGGCTAAAGTCCACATTACACTTTGGGGTAGAGAAAGAACCCTCAAGGTTCTTTGCCTTCACTGGGTTTATAAACTGGGTTTACAGTATATATATAGAACCTTTTTTAGAACCGCTAAGAACCTTCTTCTTAGAGTGTAGTCAATACTCAAGTGTTAAAAACAATCAAGCCAAGTCCATTTAACATTCCTTGATCAATAGCTAAGTCCATTGACAGGAAGAGTGGCAGGTGTATCTCACAATGTTAACTGTGAGCATGAATATATTTGTTGCTGGTTTCACACACTTTAGAAAAATATATTCATGCTCACAGTTAACATTGTGAGATACACCTGCCACTCTCCCTGTCAATGGACTTAGCTATTGATCAAGGAATGTTAAATGGACTTGGGAAATCCAAGTCATTGATAAAGACCTACCAGTTTTAGTTCAGTACCCAAACTGCACAAAGAAACCATTCCTCTTATTGCTTGAATTATAAGAAGAACATTCAATAACATGAAGTAAATTATATCTGATTAATATCAGATAAATAATGTTGTATGTAGTTACCTCTAGATCTTTATGTGAATATTAACTAGCTACTTCTACCGTTTCAATAGTAGTTGGAGACTTTGTCAGCGCTGGGCTATACAAGGATATCTCCTATATAAGTGCACTACTTTTGACCAGAGCCCATCAAAAGTAGTGCACTATGTAGAGAATGGATTTCAGTTTTCCTGCCTTAAAATCACCAGCCACTAAGAGTGATGCCTCTGGATGAGCATTTTTTTGTTGGCTTGTGGCCCTATATAGCTCGGTGAGTGCGGTGTTAGTGCCAGCATCAGTTTGTGTTGGTAAATAGACAGCTGTGAAAAATATAGATGAAAAGTCTCTTGGTAAATAGTAGGGTCTACAACTTATCATGAGGTACTCTAACTCAAGCGAGCAGAATCTAGAGAATTCCTTAATATTAGAGATTGCGCACCAGCTGTTAACAAAGGGAAACCCCGCCCCTGAGTTTACAAGACTCTGCCATTCTGTCCTGCTGATGCATAGAAAAACCAGCTCGATTTATACTAAGCATGCCCTCAATCAGCCATGACTCCGTGAATCATAAGATATTACAGTTCTTCAGGCCCCATTCATGGGATAGTTTCGAACTGAGTTCGTCTAGTTTGTTCTCCAGTGATTGTACATTCGCCAATAGAACAGAGGTTAGAGGCTGTTTATTTACTCGTCACCGTAGTTTCCTTAGGGTGTCGCCAAGTCGGCCTCTACTGTATATTGCCGTCTTTTCCTCTTCCAAATTTAAGAGGGCCTGGTCCTGGGTGAGCAGTATGATCTGCGCGGCCGAGTCATTTAAGTATAATTCTTCATTCAAATAAAGGTTTTTGATCACTGTGCTGATGTGCAAAAACTGTTTTCGGTCGTAGGAAACAATGGCGGAAACATTATGTACAAAAGAAGATCAGTGCAAAAACTCCCACAAAATAGTATAATGTCAGGAGCCAGCAAAACGGCCGCTATACATCCCAACACCATTCTCTCATACTCTTGAACAAATTAATTAATGTTCTAATAAGTTCAGTACATTTAATTGATTTACTACTAAATGTTTTTGAACATTATTGAATTTAGTTTTAATATCTGGATTCCGTAATTCTATCCACGTTCTCCGCAACACAGAATTTACAGGGCCCTACTGGTGAGGAAACCTCCATGTGGCCATGAGCCATTGTATTACCAGTTAACCATTTCCATTCAATTACAGTAGAGATATCGACCTGGTTATCTGTGATCTATGTACTGTATTAGAACTATCCATGTGACTGGTGATGAAAGCCTCCAGGTGGTCATAACTGCAGTATTAACTTCTTCGAGATAGGGGGCGCTCTTTTAATTTTTGGATAAATACCGTTCCCGTTTTAACAAGATATTTTGTCACGAAAAGATGCTCGACTATGCATGGAATTGACAGCCTTGGAAAGACAAAACTCTGACGTTTCCAAAACTGCAAAGAGATGATCTGTGAGTGCCCCAGAACTAATGCTACAGGAGAAACCAAGATGAAGTTTCATACAGGAAATGCCCCAGATTCTGAAGGCGCTGTGTTCCAATGTCTCCTTATATGGCTGTGAATGCGCCAGGAATGAGCCTGCCCTTTCTGTCGTTTCCCCAAGGTGTCTGCAGCATTGTGACGTATTTGTAGGAATATCATTGGAAGATTGGCAATAAGAGACTACATTTACCTGGTGTCCGCCCGGTGTCCTGCGTCTCCAGGTCCATGCGCATTCCATTTCTTCAGAGGATTAACTAAACTGCCACGAATGACTTATCATCGAATAGGTATGTGAAAAACACCTTGAGGATTGATTCTAAACAACGTTTGCCATGTTTCTGTCGATATTATGGAGTTAATTTGGAAAAAGTTAGCGTTTTAATGACAACTTTCGTTTTTTTTCTTACCCAAACGTGATGAAGAAAACGGAGCGATTTGTCTACACAAATAATATTTTTGTAAAAACTGAACATTTGCTATCTAACTGAGTCTCCTCATTGAAAACCTCTGAAGTTCTTCAAAGGTAAATTATTTTATTTGAATGCTTTGTTTTTGTGAAAATGTTGCATGCTGAATGCTAGGCTAAATGCTATGCTAGGCTATCAATACTCTTACACAAATGCTTGTTTAGCTATGGTTCAAAAGCATATTTTGAAAATCTGAGATGACAGTGTTGTTAACAAAAGGCTAAGCTTGAGAGCAAATATATTTATTTAATTTCATTTGCGATTTTCATGAATAGTTAACGTTGCGTTATGCTAATGAGCTTGCCTAGAGAATTACACTCCTGGATACAGGTTTTTTTCGTAGCCAAAAGTGATGAACAAAACGGAGTGATTTGTCCTACACAAATAATATTTTTGTAAAAACTGAACATTTGCTATCTAACTGAGTCTCCTCATTGAAAACATCTGAAGTTCTTCAAAGGTAAATTATTTTATTTGAATGCTTTTCTTGTTTTTGTGAAAACATTGCATGCTGAATGCTACACTAAATGCTACGCTAGCTATCAACAATCTTACACAAATGGTTGTTTTGCTATGGTTGAAAAGCTTATTTTGAAAATCTGAGATTACAGTGTTGTTAACAAAAGGCTAAGCTTGAGAACTAGCATATTTATTTCATTTAATTTGCAATTTTCATGAATAGTTAACGTTGCGTTATGGTAATGAGCTTGAGGCTGTATTCACGATCCCGGATCCGGGATGGCTTGAATCAAGAGGTTAATAGTTAACCTTTTCCATGACTGATATACAGGTAACTGCCAAAATGAAGGGAACTCTAGAGTAAATCAAGGATGCAAAGTATATTTAGAACAGGTGCTTCCATACAGGTGTGGGTTCTAAGTTAATCAAACAATAACCTCCCATCATGCTTAGGGTCATGTATGAAAATACCCAGTTGCCCATTATTTTGGTAGTTGGTAGTTCCGGTCCCTAGAAGTGAGGACTGAGATAATAGTAACATAATATTCAGTGCTGTCTAATTAGAGTATGATGAAGTCTGTTTCATGTGATGTTTTCTGTCTTCAGATACAGAGAGCTGTGAAAGCCTGTCTGCAGATGAAGAGGTCCAAATGAAGAGCAGCGATTCACAGTCCTGGTCCTGGGGACTCAAAGAGGTGCACATTTTTGTTTTTGCCTACACAGCTGATTCAAGCTTCAAGTGGTACTTATATATTCATTTGTGATGCTATCCCTGAGTGGCGCAGCGGTCTAAGGCACTGCATCTCAGTGCAAGAGGTGTCACTACAGACCCTGGTTCGATTCCAGGCTGTATGACAACCGGCCGTGATTGGGAGTCCCATAGGGCGGGGCACAATTGGCCCAGCGTCGTCCTGGTTAGGGTTTGGCCGGGGTAGGCCATCATTGTAAATAAGAATTTGTTCTTAACTGACTTGCCTAGTTAAATACAATATATGATCCTGCTGTTGTCTCATGCTACACGTCCACGTGTGTGCACATGCATCTATCTATCCAATGTTATGATTTGTTATAATGATGTAAGTCTAATAATGACATTATCTTCCATATTCTTCCAACTCATCCCAAACCATCTCAATTGGGTTGAGGTTGGGTGATTGTGGAGGCCAGGTCATCTGATGCAGCACTCCATCACTCTCCTTATTGATCAAATAGCCTTTACACAGCCTGGAGGTGTGTTGGGTCCTTGTCCTGTAAATGAATCTGATGTATACATAAAGATATTGATTACTGTTACAGTACTATCTGAGTGAATTGGATTTGTTCCAACATTTCAAATATTTAAAACAAAATAATGTATTATTATTATTTATGTACTTGTTTGACATTTTACTGCATTGTTAGGAGCTAGTAACATAAGCATTTCGCTGCACCACTATTACATCTGTGTACGAGACCAATAAACTCAGACTCCTCCTCCTACCCCCTCACTTATGGAGTGATAAATATGGCACTACAAACCAGGCAATTTAAAAAAAAAATGCTTGTCAGGGTAGACACACATAGTTTAGAGTCAGGAGCGGAAACAACACAGCAACCATTACCATCACAAAGAGCGGTCCAGAGGTAACAACGACAGCCATAAAACTTTTATTAACCCTGATTAACTACACCAAGGGGACATGATTGAAGGGTACAGATGGGAAAGGTTTACTTGTTGTTACAGAGGTTGATTCCATGACCACAGGTTCTGTAGGCTGGTGCTCGAGAAGAACGTGTGTGCGCATGTGGGAGTGTGCATGTCTGTGTGTCTGACCAGCCCCCCGTTACCCTCCCTGAAGTCCTTCATTTAGCCGTTCCATTAAACACTCGAGGTACTGCACAATGTATAACATGCTGACCTATTCCTAGCAACTCCGCCGAGCCAGGGTTAACAGCCTTCTCTATATTTAAAAGCTTTCAAGTGGCCATTTCTTTTTTCACCATGACCAAATATTTAGTCAACATCTCAAGGGCTACAGAGAGTAGTTCACCATAGCGACATATTGAAAACATTAGAATCCTAAGTCAATTCTAATCATGTAAACTATCTGGGTCTATGAATACACAGATGGATTAAAAGGGGGATCAACGAGGATCCATTGACATTCACATTTTTTAATTTAACTGGATTATCATTGTCTCCTTTGGCTCCGTGAAATTGCCTAAGCTTCCCGTTCTCGGATGTACATTAGGCTTTTTGTGTGTGTGCCTCAGACACTTCTATGCTAAGGAAAGAGAGGAAGCCATTAAATAGCGACTGCCCCTAAAAAGCATCTTCTTTGAAAACAACCAACATTATGTGGCATCGTCATGAGTCAGAAACACTTATTGTAGTGTCACCACGCCTACAATGTGTAAATAGGATCATTTTGGTCAAAGTCAGTCCCATCCAAAACTGAGATTTGCGAGATGATAGGAAAAGAATGGTGTGTCACGGATTGAAGGTTGCCGTAATAGTTTTCTGTGGGTTGGGTTTATTTTAACCTTCCCACAGCTGGCAGGACCCAAGTGATCATCAATTCGGAGCGCAGCTGCATGTGATCCAATCATAATAAGCAATAGCTCCAAATTTCAATTACTTAAAAACCTCAAACCAACTTTCAATTGTAGATGTGTATATTGAAAGCATTTAATCAGACAACTAAAAGATGTGCAACATGAAAATATTGTCCCATTTACATTGTGTAATTTATTGACGGGACCTAACTATGACAAGCAACTTTGCCAATATTTGGCTCAATATTTGGCTAACTCTTCCCACCTGCAAACACACACAAGAGACATTCACATCAAACCACACCCCGAAACCAACCCAAGGTTGAATTTAGCCATGCTCTGCTTGCATTTCTTAATGAACCAAATCAGAAATTGCAGTCACCCTTTAACATCCCCACTAACCCTCACTGGCTCCCATCTCTGTCCCCCCTCCCTCCATCCCCTCCATTCTCTGTGCTGCCCAAATCCATTTGGTTAATGGGCCCAGCCCATGTGCAGCCAAACAGAACAAAACCCACTCAAACACAACAAACTCATGCACGCCTGACACACACACACTCACACATGCATCCTGGCAGTGTTCGTCAGTCGCCAGTCTCCATTTGTCGCCGTCCAGTTGCGGAGACGATTCTACTTAGACAGCAACTGAAAGAAAGAGGGTCTTGATGTTTGTGTTCCTGTGGATGGGCTGGGTGACCCTTTCAAAGCACTCACTTAACTAGAGGCGGGAACAGAGTGAGTGGCATGGAGGGGTGGGGAGCAGGAAGGGAGGAGGACCCGGGGGGCTTTTCCCTCAATTGCTGCAGCAGCTTCAGTCCACAACTGCTCTGTCGGGCAAGACAAAGAGGGAATTAATGAAACAGCATGGTCAATGATAGCAGCTTCTTCTGCATCTACTTTCTAACTTCATGTTGTTGTTGTTTTTGCACTTTGGCACTATGAGCTTCCCTCTGACAGACATGCCATATTGCTTTACTGTAAGATAGAGTGTGTGAGACAGCTCATTCATCACTGTATCATTAGCTTCTATATCGTTCCTATCTAATCAGCCCATAACAGCTGCACACAAACATGGCTCCCTGAATTATACATGCAGAGGGTTTTTGGTTCTGGCCCAGCATCGGTTGGGCACGGATACGGGGCTGATAGATAAAAGAGCCCAATTGAGCGCTGAAGGGAGGGGGATTGGAGGACCAGAGGATGTCAGGCGGTGGCACTCATCATCCGGTTCAGGACATTTCCCATAGAGATAGCATAACGTGTCATTTTCCACTTGAACGAGATGAAGATATTCCCAAAACTCCCTTTCAGTGCCCTCGGCTATACTGTCACTATTGGATGGGCCGGTCCATCAGATCATCGATCAGGAGAGATTCGCCATCACAGTGGGGGCGTTGTTAGATCTGAGGGAGAGATGCTATGACAAATCAATCCCGTTACCTCTGATCCCCTTAATATGGGACGTGCGTCACAGACACACACACTTCCCTGATCACAGCGCACAGAACGTGCTGTGTGTGGGTGTGTGTCATGTTGTGTTGGAGTGGAAGGAACGTGGACAAAGTCAGTGTACCAGAGCTACATATGTTGCCATTGCCCCACTATGATGCCCGGCAGGCATGAATTAGCATGACCCCCTGACCCAATGCCGTGGTGTGATTTAATATGGAGCACCCCGGCAAGCCAGACTATTCCATATAATGTAAACTCCAATAGAAATATCTTCAGATGTATATCTTCAAATTAATCCAAATCATTTGCACTCATGACTACTGGTTTCAATGACATTTTCAGCCAATTTACAAGCAAGTACTTTATGAGTTTATTGTTACAAATCAACTTGCCTACTAACGTTATCCCTATCAACCTGCTAATTTTACGTTAGCACTACATGAGTCAGTCAGTTGCTCTCAACACCTAGCTTACAGCTACATTAAAATAAACCAAAGTTTTGGAAATAAAAAAAACACCATCTAAACAGTTATCAATTTTTTAAAATCTATATGCGGTTATCTTAGCCAGCAAGCTAGTCAGCCAGCTAACGTTAGCTATTTATCGAACAAGCTATTAGCATAGCCCGCCTAGCTAACCACCACAGTAAGCTAGAGTCCAACTACTGCAGACCAGCTAGAACACAACACAACTAAAACATAACCACAAATCAAAGCCAAGAGAAAGCAGAGACATACAGATTGATGGTTAGGGCCCATCAGAGGGTAAAACGTTTAAAAGAGTGCAGCCTGACTTAGCTACCAAAGCGAGGGCGGGTCGAGGGAAAGTCCAGATGTCCGCCAGCTAGCACGCTAGCACTAAGCCCAGGTGGAAAAAGGTATAAAAATCCTGTAGCCTATTTAACAGAGAACATACCAAAAAGTTGACAAAACTAAAAGGAGAACAGATGACTACACAATTAGAGCAAGTAGGTATGATTTTCTCTTTCATTTTGAGCCCACGACAATAAGGCATCAGAGACTGAGTCGCTCTGAATAAAAGTGTCTGCTAAATTACAAAAATCTAAATGCAATATTTCAATTGGGAATATTAATCTAAACTACGTTCTTAGATAAAAAAGGACACAGCTACCATATTGGGTAGAATATTGTACTCTCTATGTCTGACACACCCATGCAGACAGACAGACATTCACTACATAAACAAAGCATGTGTTTTTAATTGAGAGAGATTCACAAGCTGTTTATTTGCTTCGAGTAGCTTCCTTCAGCGGCCACAAAGAGCCCGGTCACGTGAATGAAGGAGATCCCTATGAATGTGAAAAGCCTCTCTCCACTCCACACCCTCCTACCATCATAACAAAACACAAACAAAGAGCCTGTACTCTACCCCTCCATAAAATGCACTCAGACGACATGGACGGGTTGTTCAGTGTTTGGCCTGGTAAAGTAAGACACATGCAGCTTTTAGAGGGAGATGCGCTGACACACACAGAGCTACTGATTGATGAACTGGATTGGCTGTGGTTGGCCAACCCAGTCCATTAATCAGTAGCTCTGTGTGTCAGTGCATCTCCCTATAAAAGCTGCATGTCTTACTTTACCAGGGTAAACACTGAACAACCAGTCCATGTCGCTTGTCTTTTTACAGTCTTACTTAATTTTCTAAATTGTCTGGATCCTTCCTTCTCCACGAACCCCCCTAAGCACTCCTCATAGTCATAGAGGACATTCCTAAAAAAAAATACAGGTATCTGTTAATAATTAAATGGGAATCGGAGTCGGCTGTGTGCTCTCTGAGCGAGCACCTCCTCAATTAGAGCTAAGCTCAGCCATCAATAGGATCAGAGGAGAGAATTTGGCTGCTCCCCTCATCCTGCCCAGGGACTCCATTGTGACAGGCCACGCAGCTGACGTTCTGCATGGAGATCTGGCAGAGGAAGCTTGTGGAGGGAGGCATTGTGTGGAGACAGCCATTGTCAAATGTTCCTTTCCACCAGCAAGGACATTGGGAAGACAATCCATGCAAAGGATATCCATCTATTAAAAAAGAAAACCAGTTATTTTCTTCCCCGCCCGAGCATTTAACACGAGAGACGCACACAGTATCCATGACAGTGTCCATGACTTAATAAGGATCGGACCCTTTTTTTCAATTGTCGCCTAAAATGACATACCCAAATCTAACTGCCTGTAGCTCAGGACCTGAAGCAAGGATACTGTATGCATATTCTTGATACCATTTGAAAGGAAACACTTTGAAGTTTGTGGGAGAATGTAGGAGAATATAAGAATATAATTAGATCTGGTAAAAGATAAAACTTTTCAATTTTTTATTTTTTTCATGTTATTTTTATTTATTATTTAAACGTAACCCTTATTTTACCAGGTAAGTTGACTTAGAACACATTCTCATTTACAGCAACGACCTGTGGAATAGTTACAGGGGAGAGGAGCGGGATGAATGAGCCAATTAAAAACTGGGGATGATTTGATGACCATGGTATGAGGGCCAGATTAGGAATTTAGCCAGGACACCGGAGTTAACACTCCTACTCTTACGATAAGTGCCATGGGATCTTTAGAGACCACAGAGAGTCAGGACACCGGAGTTAACCGGAGATCTATAGAGACCACAGAGATTCAGGACACCGGTTTAACATCCCATCCGATACAGCAGTGGTTCAACCTGTAGAACCCAGTACCTACATTTGAACACAAAAATAGATTTTTATTCTATGCTACCTTTTATCTCTGAGACCCTCTGGATGACAAAAAGAGCAAGATCGCTGAATGTAAGTACATTATTTACCTTCAGAGGTGAATGTATCAAACCAGTAGCAGTGATAAGTGTTTTGTTGTTGTGCACTCTCCTCAAACAATAGCATGGTATTTTATCACTGTAATAGTTACTGTTAATTGGACACTTCAGTTGGATTGAACAATAATTTTAACTTTATGTCCTGGAAAGTTGTCTGTTACTTACAATGTAATTCTAGTCACATTAGCAACAACCGTCCCGGTATAGGGACACCGATCCCGTAGTTTCGCAACAAACTGTTGAACCCCTATGTTCAGTAAAGGTCTGACCGCTCCTCTTCCCAGCAGCTAAGTTTCACATACTAAGTCTTATAATCAGACAACATAGCAATCAGACTGCGTATTTAAACTCTACCTCTCTAATCAACACTAGGCTCTGCAGTCATGGAAATGCAGCTGATTCATGCAGACACTTGTGTTGTGTTCATTATCTTTTGATTGCATTTCCATTTAAAATGGGCCACCACTAAACAGAATTAAATCCCATTGCCTGTTGGTGATCAGATTCATCACACATGCTGAAGCTAGATTGGTCAGAAATGTGACAGTGGCAGTGTACTTCATTGGAGTCAGGGTGGAATTAAGGCCATTTCTTTCCAATCACCCATTTTCATAATTTTGATCATCCTCGTTCCTTTAAAGGTGTCCTACAAGTTCGGGTCGAAAGAATGGAGAGCCGAATCTTCATCCTTGGACATGAATAAGGGGTTTCAGCCTCTACTTTCTCTGGGTCTCATACAGTGCCTTGCGAAAGTATTCGGCCCCCTTGAACTTTGCGACCTTTTGCCACATTTCAGGCTTCAAACATAAAGATATAAAACTGTATTTTTTTGTGAAGAATCAACAACAAGTGGGACACAATCATGAAGTGGAACGACATTTATTGGATATTTCAAACTTTTTTAACAAATCAAAAACTGAAAAATTGGGCGTGCAAAATTATTCAGCCCCTTTACTTTCAGTGCAGCAAACTCTCTCCAGAAGTTCAGTGAGGATCTCTGAATGATCCAATGTTGACCTAAATGACTAATGATAAATACAATCCACCTGTGTGTAATCAAGTCTCCGTATAAATGCACCTGCACTGTGATAGTCTCAGAGGTCCGTTAAAAGCGCATCATGAAGAACAAGGAACACACCAGGCAGGTCCGAGATACTGTTGTGAAGAAGGTTAAAGCCGGATTTGGATACAAAAAGATTTCCCAAGCTTTAAACATCCCAAGGAGCACTGTGCAAGCGATAATATTGAAATGGAAGGAGTATCAGACCACAGCAAATCTACCAAGACCTGGCCGTCCCTCTAAACTTTCAGCTCATACAAGGAGAAGACTGATCAGAGATGCAGCCAAGAGGCCCAAGATCACTCTGGATGAACTGCAGAGATCACAAATGCTCTCCATCCAACCTCACTGAGCTCGAGCTGTTTTGCAAGGAGGAATGGGAAAAATTTCAGTCTCTCGATGTGCAAAACTGATAGAGACACACCCCAAGCGACTTACAGCTGGAATCGCAGCAAAAGGTGGCGCTACAAAGTATTAACTTAACGGGGCTGAATAATTTTGCACGCCCAATTTTTCAGTTTTTGATTTGTTAAAAAAGTTTGAAATATCCAATAAATGTCGTTCCACTTCATGATTGTGTCCCACTTGTTGATTGTTCACAAAAAAATACAGTTTTAAATCTTTATGTTTGAAGCCTGAAATGTGGCAAAAGGTCACAAAGTTCAAGGGGGCCGAATACTTTCGCAAGGCACTATATATTCATAAGACCGCAGGCAATAGAGTTCAGTCAGAAATATCAGTAAACCTGATTCTTAAACCACTTTTTAAATTCAATTTGTCTTAATGGAAAATTCACATTTTCAAGTCAAAAATGGCTAGTCTTTTGGAAGCATTTGCAAAAAATGACAAGTTCAACAGGGCTTTTAGGCGAACCTAAATTGCCCATTCAAATCTTTGACATTTTTTATTTATTTCACCTTTATTCATTTTACCAGGCAGGCCAGTTGAGAACAAGTTCTCATTTACAACTGCGACCTGGCCAAGTTAAAGCAAAGCAGTGAGACAAAAACAACACAGAGTTACACATAAACAAACGTACAGCCAATAACACAATAGAAAAATCTATGTAAAGCGTGTGCGAATGTAGAAGAGTAGGGAGGTAAGGCAATAAATAGGCCATATAGAGGCAAAATAATTGCAATTTAGCATTAACACTGGAGTAATAGATGTGCAGATGATGATGTGCAAGTTGGGGTGCAAAAGAGCAAGAGGATAAATAACAATATGGGGATGAGGTAGTTGGGTGTGCTATCTATTGATATTACCTGATGGTGTATTGGGCATGTGGTCCTTACATTGCAGAACTTGAGCGATTGATCACAACGACACCGATACATCAAGAACATAAGGGAACAAATCTATGAATCTAAGAATCTCATTATGCTTTGTATTGGAAGGAACTCACAGTGAATCCATTGGTAACAAAACTTAACGCAGTGGTCCGTTCAGAATGTAATAATTGGGAGTATTTTGTACAATTTACACAGTACAAACGTCCACTGTGATTTCCACGTAGAACCAGAACATCTTGTTTCAGGGTGCTAATGCTACACACAAGCCGTGCTGAAATGTAGCTAACTACAGGTTCTCTGTATCTGTAAGAGCTGAAGGGGAGTCGAGAGAGGACATGCACGATACGGTAATTAGGGCATTTTGTGAATGGAGATGATGCGTCACCCTACTCGATTTCGCTCTCCTCTTACTCACTTAATCTGACTTTTTCTATAAGTGGAGAAAAAACACAGGTGTATATGAGTCAGGAGGAGGGGAGAAGGCATGATAAGCTTGCAAATTTGGATGAATATCTGAGCAAGGCGAGGACAGAGAAATACAGGTAACTACCAAAAATAAAAGGAAACACTTTAGTAAATAAGGGCAACAAAGTACATTGAAACCAGTTGCTTACACAGGTGTGGTCCCTGAGTTCATTAAGCAATTAACAACCCATGATGCTTAGGGTCATGTATAAAAAAACACTGGTCAGGCCATTATTTTTGCTACCATGGCTATGCCCCAAAAGGATGACAATGGATGACAGCCATAACATTCATTACCAGATTCAGCTGAGGGCTAGGACTAAACAAATGTTAAATAAAACGGGGGACCGACTCCATATTAATGCCCATGATTTTAGAATGAGATGTTCGACGAGCAGGTGTCCACATACTTTTAGACATGTAGTTTATTAGCCACTCCTTTTGCCCCATCTCTTTCAATCATACCGTTGTTAAATTCCTCGTCAATCCATGGAGCCTTAACAGTTCTAACAGTCAATTTCAGGTGCATGTTTATCAATTTCATAAAACGCATCAATTGCAGCGTCTGGAGGCTCCTTATAAATCACATCAGACAAACTCAATTCAAGTTTTGGTTAACTTAATAGCCCTTCACTGACATGGAGGTAGGCTATTTAACGAATGCATGGAGGGTGAAGAAATTGACCGACAAAATCTATGGATATAGTAGCCTATAGCCCAATTTCATCTATCAAACAGGTAGACCTACCTCTTATTTCATAAATAGGAGAAAATAGGCTCCAACATAAAGTCTTGTTGTTGTTAGTAAAGTCTAAATAAAATGAAGACTGTTTAAATTAATTATGCCTACTCGAAATTGCCTACTTTCAGCACAATGAGCTGTCCATTTCCCATTGATTGTGCCGTGGCTGCTGCTTCAAGGTTTAACACCACAATGTAAATTACTCGACGACATCCGATCCTCGTTTGCTAAGTCAAACAACACCGCTGGTTCTGCTCACACTGCCCTACCCTGTGCTCTGACCTCTTTCTCCCCTCTCTCTCCAGATGAAATCTCGCGTCTTGTGACGGCCGGCCGCCCAACAACCTGCCCGCTCGACCCTATCCCCTCCTCTCTTCTCCAGACCATTTCCGGAGACCTTCTCCCTTACCTCACCTCGCTCATCAACTTATCCCTGACCGCTGGCTACGTCCCTTCCGTCTTCAAGAGAGCGAGAGTTGCACCCCTTCTGAAAAAACCTACACTCGATCCCTCCGATGTCAACAACTACAGACCAGTATCCCTTCTTTCTTTTCTCTCCAAAACTCTTGAACGTGCCGTCCTTGGTCAGCTCTCCCGCTATCTCTCTCAGAATGACCTTCTTGATCCAAATCAGTCAGGTTTCAAGACTAGTCATTCAACTGAGACTGCTCTTCTCTGTATCACGGAGGCGCTCCGCACCGCTAAAGCTAACTCTCTCTCCTCTGCTCTCATCCTTCTAGACCTATCGGCTGCCTTCGATACTGTGAACCATCAGATCCTCCTCTCCACCCTCTCCGAGTTGGGCATCTCCGGCGCGGCCCACGCTTGGATTGCGTCCTACCTGACAGGTCGCTCCTACCAGGTGGCGTGGCGAGAATCTGTCTCCTCACCACGCGCTCTCACCACTGGTGTCCCCCAGGGCTCTGTTCTAGGCCCTCTCCTATTCTCGCTATACACCAAGTCACTTGGCTCTGTCATAACCTCACATGGTCTCTCCTATCATTGCTATGCAGACGACACACAATTAATCTTCTCCTTTCCCCCTTCTGATGACCAGGTGGCGAATCGCATCTCTGCATGTCTGGCAGACATATCAGTGTGGATGACGGATCACCACCTCAAGCTGAACTTCGGCAAGACGGAGCTGCTCTTCCTCCCGGGGAAGGACTGCCCGTTCCATGATCTCGCCATCACGGTTGACAACTCCATTGTGTCCTCCTCCCAGAGCGCTAAGAACCTTGGCGTGATCCTGGACAACAAACTGTCGTTCTCAACTAACATCAAGGCGGTGGCCCGTTCCTGTAGGTTCATGCTCTACAACATCCGCAGAGTACGACCTTGCCTCACACAGGAAGCGGCGCAGGTCCTAATCCAGGCACTTGTCATCTCCCGTCTGGATTACTGCAACTCGCTGTTGGCTGGGCTCCCTGCCTGTGCCATTAAACCCCTACAACTCATCCAGAACGCCGCAGCCCGTCTAGTGTTCAACCTTCCCAAGTTCTCTCACGTCACCCCGCTCCTCCGCTCTCTCCACTGGCTTCCAGTTGAAGCTCGCATCCGCTACAAGACCATGGTGCTTGCCTACGGAGCTGTGAGGGGAACGGCACCTCAGTACCTCCAGGCTCTGATCAGGCCCTACACCCAAATAAGGGCACTGCGTTCATCCACCTCTGGCCTGCTCGCCTCCCTACCACTGAGGAAGTACAGTTCCCGCTCAGCTCAGTCAAAACTGTTCGCTGCTCTGGCTCCCCAATGGTGGAACAAACTCCCTCACGACGCCAGGACAGCGGAGTCAATCACCACCTTCCGGAGACACCTGAAACCCCACCTCTTTAAGGAATACCTAGGATAGGATAAAGTAATCCTTCTCACCCCCCCCCCCCTTAAAATATTTAGATGCACTAATGTAAAGTGGTTGTTCCACTGGATGTCATAAGGTGAATGCACCAATTTGTAAGTCGCTCTGGATAAGAGCGTCTGCTAAATGACTTAAATGTAAATGTAAATGTACTCAAGTCTGGATTATTGTGAGGTCAATAACTCTGATAAATAGATCACAAGCAAAGAAACATATAGTTTTTAATCAAATCAATTATAGTAGTAGCAAGCTATCAAAGTTGACCTCCGGTTATTCTCCTCTTCACGCTCTCCTTCTACAACTGAAAAGAAGATAGGCTATTGGCTAGTCCACACGCAAGATAACGCATTTTTTGGTTTAAGATTTATCAACAATTATTTTCAGAATCAACCTTGTACTCTCCTCCTGAACTGGCACAGAAAGCAGCACAATTGAGTAGCGCACAAACATGTTTTTGATCAGCAACAGCAGAGCAAGTCGGGGCTCAGAGTCAGTATAAACATTGCAGTGTGTAATGCAGCCTAGTTTAATTTACACCATCCCAGCAGCTATCTGAGAAATATAACTTTGCTCCCCGCTTCTCAGAGCATGCACTTCATAGCCTATAGGCTATTGATCATTTGATTGAGACCACATTAAATAGCCTATAGGCACAATTGATATTGTGAGCCCAGCAGAGAACAAGAGACGAAGGGCGGTATCGGTCCACATTGATATATAACCTAATAAGAAACTAATTCTAAAACACTGTGTAACGAAGACACTGGGAGTCAGGAAGCAGGTGCAGTTGGTGAGTTTAAGAATAATGAACGATACAGAGCGATACAAAACAAGAGAAGCATCTGGACATGAAAACAGAACCAATACTGCCTGAAGACTGATGCTAAGGAGTGCTAGATAAAGGGGAAGTAATCAGGGTAGTGATGAAGTCCAGGTGTGCCTCATGATGGGGCGCAGGTGTGCATGAGGGTTGCCAGGACCGGTGGTTAATAAACCCGGCGACATCGGGCGCCAGAGTGGGGGTAGACGTGACACACTGAGAAATATTGAAATTTCATCAATTACAAATGACATGACTCTCCCCTGGACTAGATTTTAAAAAACACTAAACCCTCCCCTTGACTGAAATTGAAAGAGCATGACCCTCCCCATTTTCCTTCAGGTAAACATTCTGTACGTTTTGATCCGTTCCCTGGGAGATTCTGGAGGGGCACCTGAGGCAGCGCTTTCTACCACCATCAACAAAAAACCAAATGATGGAAGAATGGTGTTAAATTCTTCCAATAGAGTTCCAGACACTTCTATAATCTATGCCAAGGTGCATTAAAGACGTTCTGGCTCGTGGTGGCCCAACACCCATTTAACCATGTACACTCATAACCATATACAGGTTGAAAATGGCAGATTTGGGCAATGATAAGCGCCTAACTTGGAACACAATGCCTGTATAGTAACACGCAATAAATGACATCAGAACTCTTTTGCGTTACAGTGCTGTATGGGTTTTGACTGACAGCTGTTCTAAACTTGAGCACCGTACACAACAAGAAGTTGCCCACAACCTTCCTGCTAATTGGGTCACTTTTGCAAATTGTTTGTTCTCTGAGTGAGGGAAATAATGTACATTTTAGAGGACTTGATGTATTTTGAAAGATGAGATGTTAAGGATTAAAATAAATACCGCTTTGATGTCATACAAGCAAGCCAAATGTGTACTTAACATTTTCATTGCATAAAACTCATGTCATATACAGTGTCAATGTTTATGATCACTATGTTTGATGTACAGAGGCTTGTGAAAGTGTTCACCCTCCTTGGAATTTTTCCTATTTCATTGCCTTTACAACCTGGAATTAAAATATATTTTTTTGGGGGGGTTTGTAACATTTGATTTACACAACATGCTTACCACTTTGCATTTACATTTACATTTAAGTCATTTAGCAGACGCTCTTATCCAGAGCGACTTACAAATTGGTGCATTCACCTTATGACATCCAGTGGAACAGTCACTTTACAATAGTGCATCTAAATCTTAAAGGGGGGGATACTTATCCTATCCTAGGTATTCCTTAAAGAGGTGGGGTTTCAGGTGTCTCCGGAAGGTGGTGATTGACTCCGCTGTCCTGGCGTCGTGAGGGAGTTTGTTCCACCATTGGGGGGCCAGAGCAGCGAACAGTTTTGACTGAGCTGAGCGGGAGCTGTACTTCCTCAGTGGTAGGGAGGCGAGCAGGCCAGAGGTGGATGAACGCAGTGCCCTTGTTTGGGTGTAGGGCCTGATCAGAGCCTGGAGGTACTGAGGTGCCGTTCCCCTCACAGCTCCGTAGGCAAGCACCATGGTCTTGTAGTGGATGCGAGCTTCAACTGGAAGCCAGTGGAGAGAACGGAGGAGCGGGGTGACGTGAGAGAACTTGGGAAGGTTGAACACCAGACGGGCTGCGGCGTTCTGGATGAGTTGAAGGGGTTTAATGGCACAGGCAGGGAGCCCAGCCAACAGCGAGTTGCAGTAATCCAGACGGGAGATGACAAGTGCCTGGATTAGGACCTGCGCCGCTTCCTGTGTGAGGCAGGGTCGTACTCTGCGGATGTTGTAGAGCATGAACCTACAGGAACGGGCCACCGCCTTGATGTTGGTTGAGAACGACAGGGTGTTGTCCAGGATCACATCAAGGTTCTTAGCGCTCTGGGAGGAGGACACAATGGAGTTGTCAACCGTGATGGCGAGATCATGGAACGGGCAGTCCTTCCCCGGGAGGAAGAGCAGCTCCGTCTTGCCGAGGTTCAGCTTGAGGTGGTGATCCGTCATCCACACTGATATGTCTGCCAGACATGCAGAGATGCGATTCGCCACCTGGTCATCAGAAGGGGGAAAGGAGAAGATTAATTGTGTGTCGTCTGCATAGCAATGATAGGAGAGACCATGTGAGGTTATGACAGAGCCAAGTGACTTGGTGTATAGCGAGAATAGGAGAGGGCCTAGAACAGAGCCCTGGGGGACACCAGTGGTGAGAGCGCGTGGTGAGGAGACAGATTCTCGCCACGCCACCTGGTAGGAGCGACCTGTCAGGTAGGACGCAATCCAAGCGTGGGCCGCGCCGGAGATGCCCAACTCAGAGAGGGTGGAGAGGAGGATCTGATGGTTCACAGTATCGAAGGCAGCCGATAGATCTTGAAGGATGAGAGCAGAGGAGAGAGAGTTAGCTTTAGCAGTGCGGAGCGCCTCTGTGATACAGAGGAGAGCAGTCTCAGTTGAATGACTAGTCTTGAAACCTGACTGATTTGGATCAAGAAGGTCATTCAGAGAGAGATAGCGGGAGAGCTGGCCAAGGACGGCACATTCAAGAGTTTTGGAGAGAAAAGAAAGGGATACTGGTCTGTAATTGTTGACATCGGAGGGATCGAGTGTAGGTTTTTTCAGAAGGGGTGCCACTCTCGCTCTCTTGAAGACGGAAGGGACGTAGCCAGCGGTCAGTGATGAGTTGATGAGCGAGGTGAGGTAAGGGAGAAGGTCTCCGGAAATGGTCTGGAGAAGAGGGGAGGGGATAGGGTCAAGCGGGCAGGTTGTTGGGCGGCCGGCCGTCACAAGACGCGAGATTTCATCTGGAGAGAGAGGGGAGAAAGAGGTCAGAGCACAGGGTAGGGCAGTGTGAGCAGAACCAGCGGTGTCGTTTGACTTAGCAAACGAGGATCGGATGTCGTCGACCTTCTTTTCAAAATGGTTGACGAAGTCGTCTGCAGAGAGGGAGGAGGGGGGAGGAGGATTCAGGAGGGAGGAGAAGGTGGCAAAGAGCTTCCTAGGGTTAGAGGCAGATGCTTGGAATTTAGCGTGGTAGAAAGTGGCTTTAGCAGCAGAGACAGAGGAGGAAAATGTAGAGAGGAGGGAGTGAAAGGATGCCAGGTCCGCAGGGAGGCGAGTTTTCCTCCATTTCCGCTCGGCTGCCCGGAGCCCTGTTCTGTGAGCTCGCAATGAGTCATCGAGCCACGGAGCGGGAGGGGAGGACCGAGCCGGCCTGGAAGATAGGGGACGTAGAGAGTCAAAGGATGCAGAGAGGGAGGAGAGGAGGGTTGAGGAGGCAGAATCAGGAGATAGGTTGGAGAAGGTTTGAGCGGAGGGAAGAGCTGATAGGATGGAAGAGGAGAGAGTAGCGGGGGAGAGAGAGCGAAGGTTGGGACGGCGCGATACCATCCGAGTAGGGGCAGTGTGGGAGGTGTTGGATGAGAGCGAGAGGGAAAAGGATACAAGGTAGTGGTCGGAGACTTGGAGGGGAGTTGCAATGAGGTTAGTGGAAGAACAGCATCTAGTAAAGATGAGGTCGAGCGTATTGCCTGCCTTGTGAGTAGGGGGGGAAGGTGAGAGGGTGAGGTCAAAAGAGGAGAGGAGTGGAAAGAAGGAGGCAGAGAGGAATGAGTCAAAGGTAGACGTGGGGAGGTTAAAGTCGCCCAGAACTGTGAGAGGTGAGCCGTCCTCAGGAAAGGATCTTATCAAGGCATCAAGCTCATTGATGAACTCTCCGAGGGAACCTGAAGGGCGATAAATGATAAGGATGTTAAGCTTGAAAGGGCTGGTAACTGTGACAGCATGGAATTCAAAGGAGGCGATAGACAGATGGGTAAGGGGAGAAAGAGAGAATGACCACTTGGGAGAGATGAGGATCCCGGTGCCACCACCCCGCTGACCAGAAGCTCTCGGGGTGTGCGAGAACACGTGGGCGGACGAAGAGAGAGCAGTAGGAGTAGCAGTGTTGTCTGTGGTGATCCATGTTTCCGTTAGTGCCAAGAAGTCGAGGGACTGGAGGGAGGCATAGGCTGAGATGAACTCTGCCTTGTTGACCGCAGATCGGCAATTCCAGAGGCTACCGGAGACCTGGAACTCCACGTGGGTCGTGCGCGCTGGGACCACCAGATTAGGGTGGCCGCGGCCACGCGGTGTGGAGCGTTTGTATGGTCTGTGCAGAGAGGAGAGAACAGGGATAAACAGACACATAGTTAACAGGCTACAGAAGAGGCTACGCTAATGCAAAGGAGATTGGAATGACAAGTGGACTACACGTCTCGAATGTTCAGAAAGTTAAGCTACGTAGCAAGAATCTTATTGATTAAAATGATACAGTACTGCTGAAGTAGGCTAGCTGGCAGTGGGTGCGTTGTTGACACTACACTAATCAAGTCGTTCCATTGAGTGTAATAGTTTCTACAGTGCTGCTATTCGGGGGCTAGCTGGCTAGCTAGTAGTGTTGTTTACGTTACGTTGCGTTAAAAGAACGACAATAGCTGGCTAGCTAACCTAGAAAATCCCTCTAGACTACACAATTATCTTTGATACAAAGACGGCTATGTAGCTAGCTGAGAAGAAATTGCTAAGATTAGACAAATCAAACCGTTGTGCTATAACTTTGAAGATGTAAAATATTATTGTGAAACAAACAAGAAATAAGACTGAAACTTAAGCGTGCGTAATTCTGGGCTTTGAATGGACCATTCCAAGACATTTAAATGTTTCCCCTTAAAGCACTCAAGTGTTGCTTTAGCAGTATGCCTTAGGGTGATTGTCCTGTTGGAAGGTGAACCTCCATCCCAGTCTCAAATCTCTGGAAGACTGACACAGGTTTCCCTAAAGAATTCCCCTGTATTTTATCACCATCCATCATTCTTTAAATTCTGACCAGTTTCCATGACAATAAAAAACATCCCCACAGCATGATGCTGCCACCACCATGCTTCACTTTGGGGATGGTGTTATCGTGGTAATGAGAGGTGTTGTTTTTGCGCCAGACATAGTGTCTCCCTTGATGGCCAAAAAGCTCAATTTTAGTCTCATCTGAACAGAGTACTTTGTTTGGGGAGTCTCACACATGGCTTTTGGCGAACACCAAACATGTTTTCTTATTTTTTCTTTAAGCAATGGCTCTTTCTGGCCAGTCTTCCGTAAAGCCCAACTCTGTGGAGTGTACGGCTTAAAGTGGTCCTATGGACAGATACTCCAATCTCCTCTGTGGAGCTTTGCAGCTCCTTCAGGGTTATCTTTGGTCTCTTTGTTGCCTCTCTGATTTAATGCCCTCCTTGCCTAGTCTGTGAGTTGGTGGACGTTCCTCCCACCGGTGCCATATTGGTGCCATATTCGGTGCCATATTTTATAATATATATATTTTTAAATAATGGATTTAATGGTGCTCCATGGGATGTTCAAAGTTTGATCTTTTTTTATAACCCAACCCTGATCTGTACTTCTCCACAACTTTGTCCCTGACCTGTTTGCAGAGCTCCTTGGTCTTTATGGTGCCACTTGCTTGGTGGTGCCTCTTGCCTAGTGTTGTTGCAGACTCTGGGGCCTTTCAGAACAGGTATACTGAGATCATGCGACAGATCATTTGACACTTGGATTGCACACAGATTGCACACTAATTATGTGACTTCTTAAGGAAATTGGTTGCACCAGATCTTATTTAGGGGCTTCATTACAAAGGGGGTGAATACGCACCATTTTCCCGCTTTTAATTACATTTTTTAAAACAGGTTCTTTTTTTCCATTTCACTTCACCAATTTGGACTATTTTGTGTCCATTATATGAAATCTAAGTAAAAATCAATTTAAATTACAGGTTGTAATGCAACAAAATAGGAAAAACACCAAGGGAGATGAATACTTTTGCAAGGCACTGTACAGTTACAGGATGACATGGCGTTATATCCTGGGTTGTTCTGAACAGAATGAGTCTGTTTGTCTATTGTGAAGATAATTTGAAGTGGAACACGCACCTGAATGCACGCATGACTTTCTATGCACACCAAAATTACGATCTGTTTCTCTAAATTGCCCTGTGAATGCCTAACACTGTAAGATCCTATTTTACAACTTAGCTAGTAATGTTGGCAAATAGAGCAAGCCTTCAAATGCTGCCTACCTGACCCAGATTGCGATTTATAATGGGCCATTTTTGGATTGTGTAAACAACAACAGTAATCATGTGATGGCGGGGATGCAGGGCTGTGTTCCAAACAAAACAACTACAAGTGTGCTTGCTCAATGATCCTCAATGGCACAGCTAGGATAGATAAAAAAATAACCTTATAGTTGAACAATCAATCAATTAAATCAGATGTCACAAAGTGCTATTCAGAAACCCAGCCTAAAACCCCAAACAGCAAGCAAAACAGATTTCCCCCCAACATCAGACACCCCCTAACTTCAGACAGTCTAGAGGTTGGAGGACTAAATCACCAAGCTCAACATTTAAATGCCCTGGAAAATAATGGTATGTTTTGCAACTAAAGACACCCTTCTAGTCAGCTGACCAATGATTTTCATTGCAGTTTATGTAAGTTAAGTTTTGAGTTTTCAAAACAAGTTACACATATATATATACACACACATCTTGTGGGACATGCTGTATTTTGTAAAATTCGACTGCGGAACAGACCACACAATTTACTATCCAACTGTTTACCCAAATTATTCATACTCATTCATATGTTATAGTTTTAAACTTATCTAATTTCTCAAAACATAAGATTAATCTATAAAACAAATCATGAAACATTATTTGGTTACAACACTGAAGATGTTGGTGAAGATGTTGGTGAAGAACCATTTTTAAGAGTCTACAGGAGGGCGCACCGGGCTACACAATGAAAAGTCGACAGGCAAGTCATTTTTTTACTGGAAATAATGGTATGTTTTGCGACTAAAGACACCCTTCTAGTCAGCTGACCAATGATTTTCATTGCAGTTTATGTAAGTTAAGTTAGGTTTTGAGAGTTTTCAAAAAAACATACATCTACACACATCTTGTGGGACATGCTGTATATTGTAAAATTTGACTGCGCAACAGACCACACATCAAAATAGTAAGGTGGCCAATAACTGGGGGCCGTATAATGATAATACGGGACTTATTTTTTTTCTAAACTGCTTATCAAAAAGCTGATAGTTAGTAGTATCTCCACTGAAATGTCAAACATGCTAATTGCTAACCCATTAGCTAACATTTTTACAACACCAATAATCACAAAACATTGATGGCTTGATCACAAGATAACACTGATGAAGGTTATATATTTCTTAAACGCTGTTGAATATGCCGATAATAAGGGGTGCTACGCTAGAAGCACAGTGGCTAGGAAAAACTCCCTAGAAAGGCAGGAACCTAGGAAGAAACCTAGAGAGGAACCAGGCTCTGAGGGGTGGCCAGTCCTTTTCTGGCTGTGCTGGATGGAGATTATAAGAGTACATGGCCATTAAAGGCCAGATTGTTCTTCAAAATGTTCAAATGTTCAGGGTCAAACAATAATCACAGTGGTTGTAGAGAGTGCAACAGACCAGTGCCTCAGGAGTAATCACTCTTCTTTGAGTCATAAAAGTGCATTTACATGAAAAGTGCATTTACGTTAAAAGTGCATTTACATAACTGTGCACACTTCATGGGTGTGTGGCCACTTGGAGACACCAGTTCGTCTGCTTACTCAATTTTTTAAGAAACATTTCTATTCAGCCCTATCCATATAGGACAATTCCTACGAGTGGGTTTAAGGCTTAAGACACTATGTTGGTGTTTCCTTTAACTTGGGAAAGTTACTTGGGCCCAAAGAGGGGATCTTATCTATGAATGTGTCTGTAAACTATTCCTAAAGCATGTGAAGGGATGGTGTGATTAATGGGGAACCAGTTAGGTTGGCTCCACAATGTCTGCGTGCCAGTCACGTCTCTCTGTAAGCTTGTCCAGGAGGGGGTGTATTTGATATATGCCATTGGATGAGGTAATGTTTTTGGTTCTAAGTGGTACCAAGAACGGGAAAGGGCTTTCGTTTAGGAGACCAAACTGAACAATAATTTACAGCCAATACTGTCTGGCTATGGGATACACCTCTCTGAAGTAAAGTCTTTCTTTGTATAATGTTCCTAAGATCTGTTATTCGTCATGTGAGGTTTGATGGGTGTGTCTTGTCACCTCAGCCACGCTCAAGGTCCTAAACGATATCATAACCGCCATCGATAAGAGACAATACTGTGCAGCTGTATTCATCGACTTGGCCAAGGCTTTCGACTCTGTCAATCAGCACATTCTTATCGGCAGACTCAACAGCATTGGTTTCTCAAATTTCTCAAAATATACTCCAACACTCTACTCAGCAAATTGGATGCAGTCTATCACAGTGCCATCCGTTTTGTCACCAAAGCCCCATATACTACCCACCACTGTGACCTGTATGCTCTCGTTGGCTGGTCCTCATTTCATATTTGTCGCCAAACCCACTGGCTCCAGGTCCTCTATAAGTCTTTGCTAGGTAAAGTCTTGTCTAAGCTCAGCTCACTGGTCACCATAGCAGCACCCACCCGTTGCACGCGCTCCAGTAGGTATATTTCACTGGTCACACCCAAAGCCAATTCCTCCTTTGACCGCCTTTCCTTCCAGTTCTCTGCTGCCAATGACTGGAACGAATTGCAAAAATCACTGAAGCTGGAGACCCATATCTCCCTCACTAACTTGAAGCACCAGCTGTCAGAGCAGCTCACAGATCACTGTACCTGTACATAGCCCATCTGTAAATAGCCCATCCAACTTCCTCATCCCCATACTGTTATTTTATTTCTCCATTTTGCACCCCAGTATCTCTACTTGCATATTCATCTTTTGCACATCTATCACTCCTGTGTTAAATAGCTAATTATTTCGCCATTACGGCCTATTTACTGAGTTTAAATGTATTTGGCTAAGGTGTATGTAAACTTCCGACTTCAACTGTATATCATAACGTGGTTTTAAGTGGCCAGTGAAAGGGCATGATTTTGCGGTTGCCACTGAGATGATGCTCATGAATAACATGAGGCAACAAACAACATTAACATTATGACAACAAACATGACTGACGCCATTGTGCTTCAAGACACCAAGGGGACAAGGTCTTATGGCACCAGGAACATCTCTCACTCATCCACAGCTCCTGTGCTCTGATAATTGTAATTTACGTTGAGATTCAAACATTCACATGTGGATAACTCTACACATTTATATTCAAATATCCACATTTAGCTTATGTTGGTATTCAAACATTCACACAGTGATTTAATCCAGTTCTACAAGAGGCCCATGCCCCCATCATTCCGGCCCCACATAAATAAGGGTTGAACGGTTTTCAAAGTGAATACACCAACCCACAAAACACGAAATGTGAATCTCTTTTCCTCTCTACTAATTAGGCACTCCAACCAATAACAGTTTTACTGCAATGTGCTATAAGAAGTGGGCAAAGGCCCTTTGTAGAACAGAATGGAAAAGGAATAAAAACAAGCCAAATGTATAAGTGAACTATATTTCATAAGTATGAGAAAAAAAGGCCTAGTTTCTTATTGAAACTCAATAAAGCAACCTTTGAGAAACAGACTGTGCATTTTTCAAAGCCTTTATCTTATCCATTAAAAATTGATTACGCAATAAGGAGACCAGATATTGGAAATTAAAATTGGGGAGCAAACAAGTCGGGTACAGTGATAGACATACTTTTTACATGCTCATCCGATTGGATACAGCATTTCATTATTGAAAAATCAGCCTCAATTTAACTTCTGAGTTGCTTTTGTCTTTCTGAGGGCTAATCCAGGTATAACTGTAGCCAGGGACAAGCCACCAAAATCAGGTTCACCTTATTGTACAACCAAGTTACTATCTGGACCGAAAATGAAAAACATCAGATAAAATATATCCCTGTTTCAGTCTATTTGGGGCAATTGAATCCTGTTGTATGTCTGGGGGTCACGATTGACTACAGCCACTCCATCCGCTTGGCAGAATAACAAAGTCCAAAGTGGGACAAGGGCTGGTCTTGAGTTAGGAAACAATGTTGTTCTGTGGTCCATGTGTGTGTGTGTGTGTGTGTGTGTGTGTGTGTGTGTGTGTGTGTGTGTGGGTGGTGCGGGGAGGGGGCGACGACAAGTTGAGGAGCATTGGGAGTGCTTCCCCTCCTGAATGCCTGGCCAGTAGACACTCGAAGCCTCTCACAGAGTGCTTTCCTAAAAGTAGCTCCACAATAGGCAGTGAAACCCAGGACACCTCTCCAGGGGTCACTTCACGAGGGAGAAAAAAAACAGATCAATTTCTCTGTCTAATGCAGACCCCAGTGCCAGTGCATGTGCCAAACGTATTAAACATCAACAGAATGAGCTGACAAGAGCCACGCTGTAAAAGTACTCTTGTCCTCAACAACAACCTCTTGCATGGAGAATGCAGCCGCTTCGATGAATATGAACTTGTTTCCCTTTTAGAAAACAGGTATCCTTGACAAAGCTGTGAATATTCACGCTGGTGAGCTCCAAAAGTACTGGGACAGTCACACGTTTTTTTTTTTTGGCTCTGTACTCCAGCACTGATAAAATAACACTGACTAGGAGGTTAAAGTGCAGACTGTCAGCTTTAATTCGAGGGTATTTTCTTCCATTATCGGGTGAACCATTTATAAATTATAGCACTTTTTGTACATAGTCCCGCATTTTAGGGGACCAAAAGTATTGGGGGGAATTAACTTATATGTGCATTAAAGTAGTCAAAAGATAAGTATTTGGTCCGATATTCTTAGCGCACAATAACTACATCAAGCTTGTGACTCTTCAAATTTGTTGGATGCATTTGCTGTTTGTTTTGTTTGTGTTTCAGATTATTCTGTGCCCAATAGAAATTAATGGTAAATAATGTATTGTTTCATTTTGGAGTCACTTTTATTGTAAATAAGAATAGAATGTTTCTAAACACTTCTACATTAATGAGGGTGCTAACATGATTATAGAAAATCCTGAATGAATCATGAGTAATGATGAGTGAGAAAGTTAGACATAAATATCACAAGCTTTATGTATTTATTTGCGTGCAAGGAATATGGTACCAAATACTAAACTTTTGACAACTTTAATACACATAAGTGAATTTGTCCCAATACCTTTGGGGGGACCATGTATAAAAAGGGCTGCAATTTCTAAACTGTTCAGCCGATGTGGGTGAAAAGACCCTCAAATTAAAGCTGACAGTCTGCACGTTAACCTCATTGTCATTGCATCATTTCAAACCCAAAGTACTGGAGTACAAAGCCAAACTAACAACACAATAATTATTCAATGTCCCAATACGTTTGGAGCTCACTGTAGCTGGAGGCTGAAGAAAAGCACTGTTTGTACTTTTCCTAACTCCTGGTTTGAATAGATATGGAGATCAGCATAAGTCATTGGTAATATTAAGTATAAATAACAATTGTATAATCCACCCTCAGGTCCACCCACTCTAAATTCTTCACCAATCAGAAAAAGGTAGCTCTAAAGTTCTAGGTCAATGAGATGTCTGAATAAACAAGACAATAATGACCAGCTTCTCTGAAAGTTGGCTCTGAAAAAGGCAATTCTTTTGGAGTAATCACAGTGGAAAATCAGGGAGACAACACAAAGTAGAGAAAACAACACTTCATACATACAGTCAATTCCCCAGTCCCAATAAACCACTGTAAACTGAAAGCCCTCCTGAGGTGAAACAAAACATTGGCTGAGGATAGCCAAAACTTGAGATTTGCGATATATGGCATGATAATATCTCTAATCCTGTCAGGTGTGAACTTTGAACTGTCCCGTCAGACGACACGGGAGGTGAGAAGAGACAGGTGCATGGGGCCAGCCAAATCCTCCCTGAATGTGCCCTGTTCACACATACATGCGGACTCACCCCAGACCCAAACACATCACCTACACAGATCACTTCACCCACACACAACCCATACAGGAAACCCCAGCCCAACCCGACCTGTGACCCGCAACACATGGTACATGTAGGGGGCAGAGTGAGCTAGCATGTTTAACCAGAAACATGAGCCATTTCCCTGGGCCGGGCTCTCTAATAATCAAACATGGCCACGGCTGTTAAACTCTGAGCAGCCACGTCTGTATTGGACCGCACCTTCGACAGGTCCTTTTATGTGAAAAATGTAGTTTAGCTCTGCGTCCTACTACCAACGTTGAGTTGACCAGAAGATCCCACTAGACTGGGCTTTAACTGCAGCCAGTAGGACATGTTTGTGCAATAATACCACAAAATGGTGCATGATGCGGGAGAGGTCCTCCCCTCTCTTAAATCAGATGCACCTGCTGTAAGGTGCTGTAATCCATTTTAGTGCGGCTAGTGTCTCTGTTTAGTGGGAGGGCAGGTTCCCCTCTTAAACCCAAATCTTTTGTGTGACTGTTCCTGTCCATCAGTGTTTTGTTACTTACTTGTTTTATGTTTTTGTGTGGACCCCAGGAAGAATAGCTGCTGCTTTGGCAAAAGCTAATGAGGATCCGAATAAACCAATAATAAACCCTTAATCTCCCTTGAGCCCGTCAGGAAAGATTTGCTTTAGCTAGACAGGAAGTGAAAGGATAAAACCACACTGACTATGTGACGTTCGATCAAAGAGCTGCACCACATCAACCCACTAAACACTGATACAACTCATGGTTAGGAGAGAGAGGGAGACAGGAGAGTGGGCTGAATAGACACAAAATAATTCAAAGTGCCGCTCTAACCAGAAAAAGACTGGAGATTGTTGGTGATACATACAGTATAAGGAGATGTGTGCCTTTGTAAATATATTGAATGCCTCGAGCAATGACGCAAGACAGATAAGAGATTGTAAGACTGGCCTTGGGAGTCTGTAGAAATTAAAAACTTCTTGCATGGAGCGCTAGCGTATGCATGTACACAAAAACAAATGCACACACACACACACACACACACACACACTGTTGAGTCAATATTACTTCGACCTTCGATTGACACTCACAGAGACAATAACAAATATTCCACATGAGTTTGTGTCAATAAACCGTACAGACAAAACACTCCCAAGGGTTCTTCAAACACATACACACATCTCGCTCCAGATATTACGCTCCACCATGCCAACAAACTTAGCTTAATTCATTATTGTTCTTTTCTAATAAAACAGGGGCTGGCTGCATTTTGACACAGCTACTCAGAGCCATTGTCTGGATGAGCGGTCCTTTTTCAAGGTCTAGAACTACAGAGAATGGAAAGAGTTGTGTTTTGGGTGGACAAAGGCTATTCTGCACTGCTCCTTTGGGGGAGAAGAATCCATGGAAAGGTGGTTCTGTCTTTGCATGTGAACAGTCCAAAGTTGGAGCAGACAGCTGCAAACGCAAGGCGTGTGGGATATGAGCCCCTCCGCTGCCAGGCCCGCTCAGCCAGGCAAACCCCCACGGTGCCCAGCTCTCTCCCTCTCTCCTACAGCTCGGCCAGTATTCCAGCATTTGCTTTTCAACAACGAGGGAGCGAGAGAGAAGAGCACAAACAAATTCAGTACCAAAACAAAAGGGAAACAAAAGCAGCCACGTCCAGCTGAGACCTTGGGGGAATTTGCTCTCTCCAACTAACAGTCCAGCGCTCCAAATGGCTCACAATGGCCAATTAGGCTGAGAGGATTACTCTCTCTGACCACTCTCTCTCACTCTGCCGTATGGACATCGCTGTCCTCAAGGGACACACTCATGTCTGAGAAGAACAGCAGAAATTAAGAACACAGAAACAGAATGAGAGAGAGACTATATGCTTTCATAATGAGGACAATGTGTAATATACTGTAGTATCTAACTGTGTGTGACAGCCATGGTTATTTTGTCTTCATTCTTATTCCTATTCATTTTTTTCAATTTGTATTTGAAATTCAGTTCAGTTTCAGTTAGTTTTTCGACTTTATTTACTGTTTTCATTCAGTTTTAGTTTGATAAATACATTTCAGTTTCCTTTTTATAGTATTTACTTCTAGTGTTAAGGACAGAAAGTAGCATGGGAGGATAGGAGCCATTTATGTGATGTAAGTATACTGAACAAAAATAAAATGTAACATGCACCAATTTCAAAGATATTACCGAGTTACAGTTCATAGTGGCCTTTTATTGTCCCCAGCACAAGTTGCACCTGTGTAATGCTGTTTAATCAGCTTCTTGGTTTGCCACACCTGTCAGGTGGATGGATTATCTTGGGTTTGGCAGATGGCAAGAGAATGCTACCTGCCCGAATGCATCGTACCAACTGTAAAGTTTGGTGGAGGGGGAATAATAGTCTGGGGCTGTTTTTCATGGTTTGGGCTAGGCCCCTTTTTTCTACACTGGAACTCTCTTAATGCTACAGCATACAATGACAATCGAGACCATTGTGTGCTTCTAACTTCGTGGCAACAGTTTGGGGAAGGCCCTTTCCTGTTTCAGCATGACAATGCCCCCGTGCGCAAAGCAAGTCCATGCAGAAATGGGTTGTCGAGATTGGTGTGGAAGAACTTGACTGGCCTGTACAGAACCCTGACCTCAACTCCATTGAACACCTTTGGGATGAACTGGAACGCCTCTGCCAAGCCCTAATCGCCCAATAGCAAGTCCCTGCAGCTGTGTTCCAACATCTAGTGGAAAGCCTTCCCAGAAGAGTGGAGGCTGTTATAGCAGCAAAGGGCGGACCAACTATATATTAATGCCCATGATTTTCGAATGAGATGTTCAACAAGCAAGTGTCCACATACTTTTGGTCATATAGTATACTACTTTGTGTCTGGCAGGGATGTTTACCTGTGTCCTAACTGACGCAGGTACTTGTCCAGACATGTACAGTGGGGCAAAAAAGTATTTAGTCAGCCATCAATTCTGCAAGTTCTCCCACTTAAAAAGATGAGGCCTGTAATTTTCATCATAGGTACACTTCCACTATGACAGACAAAATGAGAGAAAAAAAATCCAGAAAATCACATTGTAGGATTTTTTAATAATTTATTTGCAAATTATGGTGGAAAATACGTATTTGTCCACCTACAAACAAGCCAGATTTCTGGCTCTCTCAGACCTGTAACTTCTTCTTTAAGAGGCTCCTCTGTCCTCCACTCGTTACCTGTATTAATGGCACCTGTTTGAACTTGTTATCAGTATAAAAGACACCTGTCCACAACCTCAAACAGTCACACTCCAAACTCCACTATGGCCAAGACCAAAGAGCTGTCAAAGGACACCAGAAACAAAATTGTAGACCTGCACCAGGCTGGGAAGACTGAATCTGTAATAGGTAAGCAGCTTGGTTTGAAGAAATCAACCGTGGGAGCAATTATTAGGAAATGGAAGACATACAAGACCACTGATAATCTCCCTCGATCTGGGGCTCCATGCAAGATCTCACCCCATGGGGTAAAAATGATCACATGAACGGTGAGCAAAAATCTCAGAACCACACGGGGGGACCTAGTGAATGACCTGCAGAGAGCTGGGACCAAAGTAACAAAGCCTACCATCAGTAACATACTACGCCACCAGGGACTCAAATCCTGCAGTGCCAGACGTGTCCCCCTGCTTAAGCCAGTACATGTCCAGGCCCGTCTGAAGTTTGCTAGAGAGCATTTGGAAGATCCAGAAGAAGATTGGGAGAATGTCATATGGTCAGATGAAACCAAAATATAACTTTTTGGTAAAAAGTCAACTCGTCGTGTTTGGAGGACAAAGAATGCTGAGTTGCATCCAAAGAACACCATACCTACTGTGAAGCATGGGGGTGGAAACATCATGCTTTGGGGCTGTTTTTCTGCAAAGGGACCAGGACGACTGATCCATGTAAAGGAAAGAATGAATGGGGCCATGTCGATACATGGCCCCATTCATTCTTTCCTTTACACGGATCAGTCGTCCTGGTCCCTTTGCAGAAAAACAGCCCCAAAGCATGATGTTTCCACCCTCATGAGATTTTGAGTGAAAACCTCCTTCCTTCAGCAAGGGCATTGAAGATGAAACGTGGCTGGGTCTTTCAGCATTGACAATGATCCCAAACATACCGCCCGGGCAACGAAGGAGTGGCTTCGTAAGAAGCATTTCAAGGTCCTGTAGTGGCCTAGCCAGTCTCCAGATCTCAACCCCATAGAAAATCTTTGGAGGGAGTTGAATGTCCGTGTTGCCCAGCAACAGCCCCAAAACATCACAGCTCTAGAGGAGATCTGCATGGAGGAATGGGCCAAAATACCAGCAACAGTGTGTGAAAACCTTGTGAAGACTTACAGTAAACGTTTGACCTCTGTCATTGCCAACAAGGGTATATAACAAAGTATTGAGATAAACTTGTTATTGACCAAATACTTATTTTCCACCATAATTTGCAAATACATTTATTAAAAATCCTACAATGTGATTTTCTGGATTTTTTTCTCCATTTTGTCTGTCATAGTTGAAGTGCACCTATGATGAAAATTAGAGGTCTCTCATCTTTTTAAGTGGGAAAACTTGCACAATTGTTATCTGACTTAAATACGTTTTTGCCCCACTGTATACTGGAACATTGGTACATTGTGAAAATGCAACGAGTCTCTCTAGAACAGTGAGTGGGGTGGGGGCCACCCCCCAAAAATCTGAAATCTTCATGAGGGGCCGCAGTGGCTTGCGGGTCTGGGGACCCACATCCATACCCACACATGCAGTCGGAGCCGGCCCTAGCCTTTTGGGGGCCCCAAGTAATTTTTTTGTTTGTTTTATGGGGGGGGGCCCTGGTCGGTAATTTGGCCATGATTACTACAAGTTTAGCTAGCTGGCCACTAGACTAATTTACCAATCTAAAAAAATGTTTGCGACAGTTTCCCATCCCTGGTCCAGAGAGACTAGACAGCAAGTGATGATGCACAAGCTAGGCCTATTTAAAAAAAAATCATCTCCTGGCAGCATTTACCTGCCAGATTCAGAAACTTGAAAACCCTACAGGTCCATACTACAGAGTTAAGTGTTCAACTAAATGCATGCAAGCATTGAGGAGCAGGGTACAGAAGCAATCTTTACCCATTGAAACCAGTGCAGCCAAGCCTGATTTCAAGCAATAACGATACACATACCTGTGTTGTATTAAAACATGTGTTGTATTATTACTGAATTACAGCTCCCGCCCAAATGTTGTGAATGACACATGTTAATACAGTATTCATTTCATAGTCACCAGTCATCTCCATTATACTCAAAAGTCATTTCAATTTCAACCAGTGAATGCTAGCAATGCCTAGCAATTCTACCGGGATAAACAAATAAGAACACCACAATAAGAAGTAAGTAAGTATACTATATACAGGATCAGTTCCAGTACCATTTTTCAACGAGCAGCGATACTGGAACAATAGAGGTAGGTATGTATAGGTTTGACTCGGCATCGGGATATGATAAACAGCGTAGCAGCAGAGTGTATAATGATTGCATGTGAGTGGGTTTGTGTGTGAAGAGTCAGTATAAATGTACGTGCATACTATGTGTGTGACCAAACTATGGAGTGAGTGTTTGTATGTGTAATGGAGTATCAGTGTGCGGAGTGCGTAGGGACCTGTGAGTGTGCACAGAGACGGTCCAAAAAAAATGAATAAATACAAAGGTCAACTCAGATAGTCCGTGTAGCCATTTTGTTAGCTATGGCATGGAGATAGCTCTTCAGGAGCCTGTTGGTGTCAGACTTGATGCACCGGTACTGCTTGGGGTTGGCGGTCCTGGATGGCAAGGAGCTCGGCCCCAGTGATATACTGGGCTGTCTGCACCACCCTCTGTAGCTCCATGCTATCGAGGGCAGTGATATTGCCATACTAAACAGTGATGCAGCCAGTCAAGACGCTCTCAATGGTACAGCTGTAGAATATTTTGAGGATTTGAGGGCCAATGGCAAATCTGTTCAACCTCCTGAAGGGGAAGAGGCGCCGTCACACCTTAATGACTGCGTGTGCCTGAACAATTTTGTGATTTGGACACAACTTGACGCTCTCAACCTGCTCCATTGCATCCCCATCGATGTGGATGGGGGCGTGCTCCCCCCCTTTCCTGTAGTCCACGAACAGTTCCTTGGTCTTACTGACATTTAGTTTGTTAACAAACTATAGTTTTCGCAAGTTGGTTAGGACATCTACTAATTGTTCCAACAATTGTTTACAGACAGATTATTTCACTTATAATTCACTGTATCACAATTCCAGTGGGTCAGAAATGTACATACACTAAGTTGACTTAGCCTTTAAACAGCTTGGAAAATTCCAGAAAATTATGTCATGGCTTTAGAAGCTTTTGATAGGCTAATTGACATCATTTAAGTCAATTTGAGGTGTACCTGTGGATGTACAGTGGGGCAAAAAAGTATTTAGTCAACCACCAATTGTGCAAGTTCTCCCACAAAGATGAGGCCTGTAATTTTCATCATAGGTACACTTTAACGATGACAGACAAAATGAAACTACCAGCAACAGTGTGTGAAAACCTTGTGAAGACTTACAGAAAACGTTTGACCTCTGTCATTGTCAACAAAGGGTATATAACAAAGTATTGAGATAAACTTGTTATTGACCAAATACTTATTTTCCACCATAATTTGCAAATAAATTCATAAAAAAATCCTACAATGTGATTTTCTGGATTTTTTTCCCTCATTTTGTCTGACATCAGTCAGGAAGTTAAAGCTTGGTCGTAAATGGGTCTTCCAAATGGACAATGACCCCAAACATACTTCCAAAGTTGTGGCAAAATGGCTTAAGGACAACAAAGTCAAGGTATTGGAGTGGCCATCACAAAGCTCTGACCTCAATCCTATAGAAAATGTGTGGGCAGAACTGAAAAAGCGTGTGCGAGCAAGGTGACCTACAAACCTGATTCAGTTAAACCAGCTTTGTCAGGAGGAATGGGCCAAAATTCACCTAACTTATTGTGGGAAGCATGTGGGAGGCTACCTGAAACGTTTGACCCTTATGGCTGGGGGGAATTATTGAGTAGCTCAGTTGGTAGAGCATGGCGCTTGTAACGCCAGGGTAGTGGGTTCGATCCCCGGGACCACCCATACGTAGAATGTATGCACACATGACTGTAAGTCGCTTTGGATAAAAGCGTCTGCTAAATGGCATATATTAGTATTATTATATTATTATTATGAATAAGGTGCCCAGAGTAAACTGCCTGCTACTCAGGCCCGGAAACTAAGATATGCACATTATTGGAAGATATGGATAGAAAACTCTTGACGTTTCTAAAACTGTTTGAATGATGTATTGGAGTATAACAGAACTCGTATGGCAGGCAAAAACATGAGGAAAAAATCCAACCAGGAAGTGGTAAATCTGCAGTTTGTAGTTTTTCAACCATTGCTTATCGAATATACAGTGTCTATGGGGTCATATTGCACTTCCTGAGCCTTCCATTAGATGTCAACAGTCTTTAGAACTTTGTTTCAGGCTTCTACTATGAAGGAGGGGGTAATTAAAGTTCTTTCAATCAGGTGTCTGGCATGAGCTGATCACGCACGCTCCCGTGAGAGCGACCTGCGTTCCATTGCATTTCTAAAGACAAAGGAATTCTCCAGTTGAAACATTGAAGATTTATGTTAAAAACATCCTAAAGATTGATTCTCTACATTGTTTGACATGTTTCTATGAACTGTAATAGAATTTGACTTTTCGTCTGACCTGCGCATCGTGAATTTGGATTTATGATTTCAAGGCGCGAACAAAAAGGAGGTATTTGGACAAATTATGGACTTTATCGAACAAAACAGACATTTATTGTGGAACTGGGATTCCTGGGATTGCATTCTGATGAAGAGCAACAAAGGTAAGTGAATATTTATAACACTATTTCTGACTTTTACTGACTCCACAACATGGCGGATATCTGTATGGCTTGTTTTTGTGTCTGAGCGCCGTACTCAGATTATTGCATGGTGTGCTTTTCGGTAAAGCTTTTTTGAAATCTGACACAGCGGTTGCATTAAGGAGAAGTTTATCTAAAGTTTCATGCATAACACTTGTATTTTCATCAACATTTATGATGAGAATTCTGTAAATTGATGTGGCTCTCTGCAAAATCACCGGATGTTTTGGAAGCAAAACATTACTGAACGTAACGTGCCAATGTAAACTGAGATTTTTGGGTATAAATATGAACTTTGTCGAACAAAACATACATGTATTGTGTAACATGAAGTCCTATGAGTGTCATCTGATGAAGATCATCAAAGGTTAGTGAATCATTTTTTTTCTCTTTCTGCTTTTTGTGACTCCTCTCTTTGGCTCGAAAAATGGCTGTGTTTTTCTGTGACTAGGTACTGACCTAACATAATCGTTTGGTGTGCTTTCGTCGTACAGCCTTTTTTAAATCAGACACTGTGGTGGGATTAACAACAAGTTTATCTTTAATGTGGTGGAAAATACTTGTATTTTTGAGGAATTTTATTTATGAGATTTCACTGGCTGTTGTCACATCGATCCCGGTAGTGGGATCTAAGCCATAAGAAGTTTTAATAAAAGGCAATGCTACCAAATACTAATTGAGTGTATGTAAACGTCTGACCCACTGGGAATGTGATGAATGAAATAAAAGTTTAAATAAATCATTCTCTCTATTATTCTGACATTTCACACTTAAAATAAAGTGGTGATCCTAACTGACCTAAACCAGGGAATTTTTACTAGGATTAAATGTCAGGAATTGTGAAAAACTGAGATTAAATGTAGTTGGCTAAGGTGTATGTAAACTTCCGACTTCAACTGTAGTGTCCTGGTAGCATTACATAGTATTTTACATTAAATAGCATTACACAGATGTCTTAAAGAGAGCGAGAGGGAACAAGATGAGTGATAGGGATGGAGCCAGATTGAGGTGCCTTAAGTATTCATACCCTCCTGACTTTCACATTGTGTTACAGCCTGAATTCAAAATATATATTTTTTCTCACCCTGCTACACACAATACCCCATAATGACAAAGTGAAAACATGTCTTAAGACATTTTTGCAAATTGATTGAAAATGAAATAAGACATTCACACCCCTGAGTCAATACTTTGGCGAAGAACTTTGGCGGCGAATACAGCAGGTTAGTCTTTTTGGTTAAGTATCAGAGCTTTGCAGAAGATTGTACAATATTTGCCCATTATTCTTTAAAAATTATTCAAGCTCTGTCAAGTTCATTCTTAATCCTCGCTTGACAGCCATTTTCAAGTCTTGCCATAGATTTTCAAGACGATTTAAGTAATAAAATGTAACTAGCCCACTCAGGAACATTCAATGTCATCTTGGTAAGCAACTTCAGTGTAGATTTGGCCCTGTGTTTGAGGTTATTGTCCTGCTAAAAGGTGAATTTGTCTCCCAGTGTCTGTTGGAAAGCAGACTGAACCAGGTTTTCCTCTAGGATTTTGCCTGTGCTTATACTGCAGGTGTATTCGGTTTATTTTAATCCTGAAACTCCCTCCCCCTTGCCAATGACAAGCATACCCATAACTTGATGCAGCCACCACCATGCTTGAGAATATGAAGAGTGGTACTCAGTGATGTGTTGGTTTGCCCCAAACATAACGCTTTTTATTCAGGACTTCTGTAGCTCAGTTGGTAGAGCATGGCGCTTGTAACGCCAGGGTAGTGGGTTCGATCCCCCGGGACCACCCATACGTAGAATGTATGCACACATGACTGTAAGTCGCTTTGGATAAAAGCGTCTGCTAAATGGCATATATTATTATTATTATTATTATTATATTATTATATTATAAAAAGTACTCTTTCCTATCTCTTTGCATTATTTTTTTGGAGTATTACTTGTGCTTTGTTGCAAACAGGATGCATCACAATTGGCCTCAGGGTGAAATCCCTGAGCGGTTTCCTTTCTCTCCGGCAGCTGAGTTAGGAAGGACGCTTGTACCTTTGAAGTGAATGGGTGTATTGATTCACCACCATCCAAAGCCAAATTAATAACTTTTACACATCTACCAATCATTGCCCTTTTTTGAGAGGCATTGAAAAATCTCCCTTGTCTTTGTGGTTTAATCTGTGCTTGAAATTCACTAGTCGATTGAGGGACCTCACAGATAATTGTATGTGTGGTGTACAGGGATGTTATTCAAAAATCAGGTTAACCACTATTATTGAACATGTGTCCATGCAACTTACTATGCGATTTGTGAAGCATATTTTTTACTCCTGAACTTATTTAGGCTTGCCATAACAAAGGAGTTGAATAGTTAGACTCAAGACATCAACTTTATTAATTTAAAAAAATGTCTACAAGCAAAATTCCACTTTGACATTATGGGGATTTGTGTATAGGTCAGTGACCCAAAATATTAATTTAATACATTTGAAATTCAGGCTATAACAGAACAAAATGTGGAAAAGTAAAGGGGTGTAAATACTTTGATGGCACTGTAAATTGGATTATACATCTCTCCCTCCAATTACCATATCCCCTGCTGAAGCCAACAAAAACTCCACCTCTTCACCTACAAAGATGTCCTCAGTGCTGCCAGGTCCACCTACTTCACCAACATCATCAACAGCTCCAAAAAGAACGAGGACTCTGTTCTCCACTGTCAGCAAACTACTTCCGTCCGGCAACGACACCTTCCCTACTCCCTCCACTGAACTCTGCAACTCATTTCTTCAGTTTTTCCAAGGACAAGAACAACAAAATAAACTCGTCACTGACTGATCAATCTTCCTCAGCTGCCCCTCCCCGTCAACCTCCCAATCGTCACCCATGAAAACACAGCTTTCCACATCGATGGGGATGCAGCTTTCCAAATTCACCCCCATTGACTCTCCATCTATCTCAAAACTACAACTTGCTACCTGGATCCCCCTCCACACGGTTCTCATCAAAGCCTGCCTGCTCTCCGTCCATATATATCACACAGAACATCAACCTCTCCCATGGAACTGTCCCCTCTAACTACAAAACAGCTGCAGTCACCCCTATCTTGAAAATGCGGGGACTGGACACCAACATCCTCAATAAATTTAGCGCCATTCTCAACCTTCCTTGCCAAAACTCGAACAGACTGTTGCCTCCCAATTACAAACCCACCTGATATGCAACAACCTATTCAAGCCCCTTTAGTTTGGTTTCCACCCCCTCCACAGTACTGAAACTGCACACCTCAAAGTTGTCGATGACCTCCTTACTTCTGCTGATGCTGGTGCCCTCAACACCCTGATTCTCCTTGACCGGAGTGCCGCATTTGACACAGTGAGCCATCAGATCCTCCTCACCAGGACACCCAGGCTTGATGAGGGCACTGTATTCTCCTGGCCTCAATCGTACCTCATAAACCGGACCCACTACATCTCCCTCAATGGCCACACCTCAGACTCAGCTAGTTCGACAGGGTGTCCCCCAGGGTTCTTACTATTCATCTACAATGCCACCCTTTGTCAGATCCTCTGTCACGTAAACCTTGATTTCCCCTGCTATACCGATGGCACCCAGATCTACTTCAGCACCAAATCACTCCTCAACCCACATTGAATCATGCCTCTCTGCAATAAAAACATGGATGCAACAAAACTTCCTCAAGCAATACAGTGATAAAACAGACCTCCTCCTCATACTGCAGATACCAAATCCACCCTCACCTCTCTCTGCATGTAACCTTTGCATCATCCTGGACTCCACCCTCTCCTTTGACCTCCACATAAGACACTGTCAAATCCTGATTCTTACACCTTGGGAACATGGCCAAAGTCAGGTCTTCCATCTCCTGTCCTGCCGCTGAAACCCTCATACATGCATTCGTCTCCTCCAGTCTACTGCAACTCACAACTCCCTCCAGCCATCCATGACTTAGTCCATCACCATCTTTCAGTCCCTCTTAAAGCCCCACTTTTTCCACATGGCCTACCCTTCAGCGGCCCCCACTCCCCCTCCAGAGACACACACTCTTCCACACCACACACACTCACACTGATCCATCACGCGCTTTCCCTTCCTTGAGCCCACTCTGCTTTGTTTCAGGTTTTTGTTTGGTCTGGCGTTTTGTTTTGACTACTGTTTCTTGGTTCACTTCTACAATTGTAACACGTCTTTCAGTCCTGGAAAAGCGCTATACAAGTCCCATGACCTATTATTACTGTGACCATGGGCAGGAATATGCAGAATCATTAGGCTCCAACCGTCACAGTTCTCTCTCAGACAAAAGCAGACACAGGCCTCCAGTGGAGCTTATCAGACAAGAAAGTAAGCCTTAAACTGATGAAGTGCCTGTCTGTCTTTCCCTCTCGGTCTCTCCTTCTTGCTCTCTCTCAGAGAAAAGAGAAAGTGTGTACCACAGGAGAAACACAATGCCAGGTAAACTAGGCCCACTCTGCATGGCAATCAGACCGCAATCAACGCAGTCTGAAATAGCACATGAGATTGGTGTGAAGACGAAGGCTGATGGCTTACTCTGCGGCTCGGTTTCTGTTCACCAAGCAGGGGCTCTGCTGGTGGCGTTGATGTGACGGGCCAGTTCATGTCACACAATGAAGCCGAGAGCTTTTGACACATCATAAGCTTTGAAGAGAAAAGTGTTTGGAGACGAGAGGCAGATCTGTGAGGCCCTGGCTGTGTGGAGGTGTGTGTCTATTCAGTCTGTCTGGCTTGACATCATCAGTCAGGGACCAGCTTATAAAGGAAACAAGAGAAAGAGCCCATTTGTCTGTAACCCCTCTCCCCTCCTCCTCTCATATATCCTAATCAGCAACACACAGGTGAACCCATGAAAAATGAGTTGCATTTCTCTCATGCCTATATTTCCCTGGAAATACATAAGTCAGCATCCTGTTTTTTTTGGAGAACATTACTTTAAATGTATCACGCCTTTCCATGTTCTGTAGATGTTCCATGACTCTAGAACCTGTCAAGGTAATGTATTTATAATTTCCAGTCCAAGAAAACCACAAATCCTCTTTTTCTCAGCAACAACCCTCTATGGTAAAGTAGAAAACCAAGGGAAAACCACAGAACTATTTCTATGGGGAAACCCTCTCCATCCTCATCCCTACTCCCTCACCTTTTAGCTAAATCCCCCCTACCAAGGAACCCAGCCAAACCCACTAATAGGGAAGGCTGTCCCGGCCACAGTGACTATCCATTCCAGTGAACCCTTTGAGTCACATGTCCCCAAGTGCTAGTGTGTCATCGTTCATCGGAGAAGAGAGGCCACAAAGACACAGTGATACACGTGTCATCACCCATTACAATATGGACACTCACAAACAAGCCGGTTGTGAATCATAGACAAAGAAATGGCGCTTTAAAGTGCATTTAGATGACAAAGGATTGAATAAGATGATGTTCCATCACTATATCCTAAATGGGATGCATTCTGTGATCTCTGACAGACTTAGCATTGCTTTTTACTGCAATGTTAGGATCAATGTCAAATAATCATATGAATTACATTAGGTGAAAGACATCATACAGACTACTGAATTCAACTTAATGAACAGAATATGGACTTAGCATTCTGGGTACACAATACTGTGCCATAATTACACACAATATCAACCACACATGCACATCTAGTACATTAGTCCTCTTCACCCTAACTCAAAGTTACTGCAGGAAGTGAAAAGAAAAAACATGTTCTGTATCACAATTTCTCCATAGAAAAAAACCCCTAGGCAACAGAAATGTTTCTGCATTTACAAACATACATGCATCAATAGAAGTTTGAGCAAACACCCTGATACAGGGTTGGAACATGAGAAGCTATTAAGCCTTAATGCTCAAATCAGTTGTCTTTCAAATCCGTTTTGGACTACTGACTGTCCAAAAAAGGAAGTTACAAGTGTCCAAATCAGATGTGTGTGTTCAGACAGCAGTCATTTGCTGACATGGTTATGTTAGTTGGCATAGTAATAATGGGTGTGTGCGCAGTGGTGTAAACTTATTGGTGGTGATCCTGCTTCCTAATTCAGTGTTGCCATCTTACCGCTATATTTATATTAGGGCCCCACCCCTGTCCCAAAGCAATCACAGGCAGGCCAGTCCTCGCGCAACAATCCCTCCCAGTTGCAGTCAGAGCAGGAGATGTTCACCCCTCCGTGGGATGTAAATGTAAAATATTCTGTCTAAAATAAATCACTAAACAAAAATAAATCACTGCATTTGACTCACACAACCTCAGTCACATACTCACCTTGTCCACTGTGTGTGTGCCTCTGTGACATAAGCTAAACATCTAGCTGGCTAAGTCTAAAGTGTACACTCAAAAATACAGAAAGGAGTGGGAATCAAAC